>NW_024063057.1:0-262260 GCF_006381635.1 Hibiscus syriacus | reverse complement strand
ACAAGGAATTCGAAGACGTTCTTTTTCCACCATCTTCTGAATAGAGCCCTGTCCTTAGCACAACTCCTTCGTAGTCGTTGAACATGTCAACCTCTTGCCACAAGGTCTTGAGTTCAGTATAGTATTGAGTGACAGTTTTTTTCTCCTTGTTTTAGCCTCCATAACGAGTTTTTAGTTCAAACCATTGTCCTGCGTTCCCGAGATCAGAATAGGTCTCGTTCACAGCATTCCAAATGTCATGAGCGTAGGTAGGAAGAGATAAGTTCTCCCTACACTCGGATCCATGGAATTTATGAGCCAAGACATAATCATCGAGTTTTCTGCCTCCCATCTTTCAGATTCTTCATCTTCTTCGGCAGGTTTCGTAGTGCTACCTGAGAGATAGCCGATTTTTCCACGGCACGAATAAACAGTTTCACAGATTGTGACCACTGTAAGAATTATTTCCATTCAACTTGTGAGAAGTGATGGATATGTTTTGGAAGGATTCAGTTTAGGGTGATTGAAGTGAGCGAGTGAACTCATAGAGTCGATACCAGAGGTATCATTAGGGTTTGGCCATTTTGGCTCTGACACCATAAGACGAAAAAATTTATTCCGAATAAATCATGTTTATTTCTGCTGATATGGCTGACTTAAATAGAGTTTACAATGTAACAACTTTACATAAAAGATGCTAAAATTAGCAACAAATAAAAATAATTCTATCTAATTAAAAATGATCCTATCTAATATAATAATAAAAAACTGATTCTATCTAATTAAATGTCTATCTAACCTATAGAATAAAAAACTGATTCTATCTAATTAAAACTGATCCTATCTAATATTTATTTAGATATTCTCGACATTATTTCTTCTGTCTGTTCTGCTATTCTCTTTTATTTACTGTCATTATGGAATGCGTACTACTCCAACAGAATAAAAATCAATTACCCTTGTGCGCAGTTGTGTTGCATTAGTAAACCAAAATCCAACGCCCAATGTCCGCATTTCTGGCCAAGAAGGATCGTTTGGTAGAAATGAACCAACAAAGTTTCCTGGCAATCAGAGTGGAAAGCCCACTATAAGCCCCAAGTCAACCACAAGCTCTTCCAAAGATGCTGATCTACCAACCTTTGAGAAAAAAGCAGCTGCTGAAACCTTAATGTGACCCAAAACCTGCAAAAATAAAGAAAAGAACATGTCTGAGATCAACTTAAAGGGGAAAAAAAGGCTATTGAAACCACAATATATATGAAATTATAGCCAATGAAGAACCAAAAATTTCCTTAGGCAGCAAATAACCTTCAGTATGGCACTGATAGTTAATATCATCAAGGCTGAAGCTAAATGAAGTGGTTTACTATGCATTTGTACAATTGTTATCATAATAAGTTCAACGCTTCTATCTTTCAATTCTCTTTTAATTAATTCCCACTAAAAACAAATTGATTCATATACACAATTTTGTGCAAGCCAGGAATTTTTTTATAGAAAGGAAGACGTCGTTAAAAAACCCCTTCATATCCATTGAAATACAAAATAGTACTCAATGAACATTGGAAGGAGGAAAAGAGTGCCTCAATTTTATTAAAATACCAACAAAAATACAACCAATCCAAAGTACCAGCCAGACCAATACAACAAGAAACTAACAAACAAAACAACAACCATGGACAACTACAGCCAGCCCAGTACAGAAAACCTGGGACATTCAATACAACCAGAAAACTACAACCAGACCGACTAACCAATTCCTAATTTCGCTAAATTATCCACCTAAAGGTACTTCTTTTCCAGGATGAAAGAAAAAAAAAAGTAAGATAATTTGTGACAAATGATGGCTGACATATATGAACAGGGAATACTTTCCATGAAGCATCTTAATTACACGTTTCACTTTTTTACTTGTATGATTGATACTTTTGGTTATATTTAACAATCTTTATTTCTGTTTGCCTTTTGAAGATGACAAAGTTGCCATGTTTAATTGGACCCCAAGTTACCCTCAATAGGTAAGTACGTCTTTGATGCTAGTTCTTTCAATGATCATAGGGTAATGCACACCAATGACCTCTACTCTTAGACTTCTTAGCTATGCATAATGAATGCAATTGAGAAACAAACAGGTTTCCTTTTCAGCAAAAAAAGAAAAATCTTGAACCTGTATCCCGTTCCACCTCACAAGCTCCTTCACTGAGATGGAACTGAATATAAAACTGTTTAGAATTAAGATTTCCTAGAATAATTATAGATAGAAAAGGTTAAGCACTACCTTCGACCCACTTCATC
The DNA here is from genome assembly GCF_006381635.1 of Hibiscus syriacus. Lineage (NCBI taxonomy): Eukaryota > Viridiplantae > Streptophyta > Magnoliopsida > Malvales > Malvaceae > Hibiscus > Hibiscus syriacus. The sequence continues at coordinate 259,986 of NW_024063057.1, read as the reverse complement.
GAGATTTTCATAACAGAAGCAGACCGGATTACTACTTCATTTAGAAGCTCTATAATTGCAAAGATTTGCATCTCTCTGTGGCAGTTATTGCTGCCAATTCATGCAGCTATTAATAGGTTCAATGAAGTCCCCAAGTCCAGATTTTATTGAAGACGAGCATATTGCTGAGGTATTAGGAGCGAATCATAAGACTGCACTAGGCCACTTTGAAATTGTGAATGATCCACCAAACTAGCATTTTACTCCACTGGAGTGTATTCTCAGTTGAACTTTGAGAGAATTCCCTCAATGTAATCAGACAAAGGTATCTGTGGAATGTCAACAATCTTTGGATGGTGACCTCTCTGCTCAGAAATATGAGTAGAATTAAGATATTCAACCAGATGCTTCACGAGATGTATGCCGTTTCCAATTGCCTAAACACATTGAAGATGACACGCTTTAAGTAACCTAAAATTAGTAGCCTGACAAAACATTTGTAAAGCCTACTTAAAGAACGCTTTGCCAAATTAATAAACAGGATATTTCAAGTATATAACCAACAAGGGTCCACTTCACATATTCCAGATATATCGATGTAAATTGGTTTAAGCTAAAATTAATGCACATGTTGTTTCCCTCCAAGAATGTGGATTACATTGAAGGGTTCACTGCTCACATTGGGTATGCAAAAAGGCAATAAAATGGAAGAGAAGCAGAAAAGAAAAAGAAAAAAAAACTCATTTCAACCTGAAAAAAATCTTCAAAGACAGCTAAAACATATGAAAATGTTAGTTATTGAAATTTCTATCTATCAGTAACAAAATCTTAATCAGCTAAGTCAGAGTGTGGCTTTAAAAAATAAAGATAAGCTGCTTAATTCTTACATGGCTTTATGAAGGAATTCTCAGATCTGATTGGAGAGAAGAGAGGTACAGTCCAGATGCACATGAGTAATTAATTTAGTAAAAGGCATTCCACATCAACTAAATATAATTGCAGTGGAAATATTAGCCAATCTTTCTAATCTTCTTAGTCAAGTCAAAAGTAACACGAAAAACAATGGTATTCCAATAGACACAGAAAATGATGCAAAAACCTTATTCATCTTAGCCTCAAACATGAGAACTCAAAACAGAAAGTGAAGTATTACCTGAATATATTTGAAAAGAGTGCCTCGGGATGATAAAGGGCAAAACTCTTGCTAAGGTCTCCACTATGTCTAGCATACTCCAGTAACCAAATAAAATCTTTGACTCACATTTAGTTTGACCCCTTCGATCTAAAAATGTTCTGGATAGGTAACCCCTTTTTGTATTTATCTTTTTAAGAAGGTCAGGCTTGCATCCGCCATTACCATTTGCAATTAATGTTTCTTTCTGATTAACAACATCAGATCACTGAATATTTCAGAAAAGATGCCCTCACTCATGATAAAATCAGAATCAAGGCTTTCTGGGCTAAATTTTGGATGGAATTCAGTCTGACTTTTGTTATATAAAAGAAACACCATGGACTTAAAAGACTCAATAATTAGAATGGACGACAACACCTGTAGTCCTGGGGCCCCACAAGAAATCATGAATAGCAGAAAACGGATGATTGATCCCGATGCAAAACCAGATTTGTACACCTGGAGCCTTTTTAGAGTCTAACAAAGCATGACCACCACATTGCTTCTGAGCATATACACGCAACTCATGGCGCATGCAAACTGCAAGTAATAACTGACCATTTCTTAGGGCTAACCAATTTAAAACAACGACATCTTCATCAAGGACAATGTGTCTTCTAACATAAAGTCCCCGAGTCTGGTAGACGTATAGATTCCCATATACAATACTGCAGACAGTATTTGACAGACTATCTGAACCAATGTTGCAATCTTCCTACCACAACTGGTCAATAGCACTGACAGGACCACTGATTTGTAAGAAATTGATGGTTCACTGGGGCCACATCTCCACAATTTTGTACAACCATCATAGCAGCCTGTGGCCATAACATGCTGGCCTTTTACCACTAAAGGGATTGTTGTCAAAGGTAACTTTTAACGCACCGGTGTCAAACCATCAGGAGAAATCACAGAAAAACTCGTTACCTGATCATGAAGATGAGGTTCAGGCAACTGTGCTGACAACGGAACAACTCGAAGACAATATCTTGTACCAGAAATAGTATTTTCAAATTTCATTGTACTGCCTTCAACATTGTTATCATCATTGAAATTACATTCAGAATAGCTTCTTGTCAGATCATAAGAATGCATGGTTATTTCCCAGGAAAGAGCCTGAAACTCTTTCATCCATATGCCCAAAAGTAAAAATCCATTGCGTGTATAAGTTCTATTACAAGACAAAGACAATGGTAATGTATATATGTTGGTTGGACCAACCTCAAAAGGATCGTTACTTGTAAAAGGTATAGTGCATATGTAGTAACATCCTATACCATCTTCACCACGAAAATTCTTTACCGCAAAGCAGTCAATTCCTCCGACATGTCCCAGAAGAAGAAACCGATCTTCAACCACTAAAGGTGCCCAACTCAAGCTTGTATATTTAGAACATTTATCTTGAGTTACATGCTTTCCACAAATTTTCCATGCAGGAATCAATGTTGGATGGTCAAGAATGCCATTTGAATCATTAGAAAGTGACCAAAACAAAAGTAGCCCATTAGCATCCAAGAAACAGCCAAATCAACTTCTCAAACATAGGGGTGTATACTACTTGTAAGATTTTACTGGTATAAGCATTTATAAAAAAATCCCACCCACTGAACATGATAATAAATTGTCTGCCCTAGGTTCACTAGGCGATGCATTCTCTGTATCATTTACCATTTGTGTATATAACATAGACCATACCAACATTTACTAGGATATAAATGGATAGAAGAACATACAAAGGGGGGTCCAGACACGCTTTCTCTCATTATAACAACCTTTTTAAGAAGTAATTGTTGTTTTAAGTTGAAAGTCCATTTCTATTAAGATGTTCGACTTCAGGGACCTGCAGCTCTAGTTTTCTTCCACAGCGTAACTCGAGGGAACCTCATTGGTGATATGTCATCAAGACAATTAATGGCCCAGAAAGTAACCAATTTTCCAGGACCAAAGCCTATTAACCCTCACAGCTGCCGGGTTCATTCTTATCTCCTTCTCTAAGGAGGTACTGGTTAGTTTCTTCACTGGTTTTAACTATACCACCAATTTCCGCTGCCCATGTCAAAAATATATTGGCTCCTAAAGTTCCATGCAATGCATTATCTATCTCAATTACACAGCAACACAAAATGACCGTTTGATAGCTTTTTTATCATAACACTGCCTGCTTTCTTAGTTCTAGCATTATCTATCTCACTCCATAACCTTACAGTTCCATCTAAACAGCATGTTAACAATATATGTCAACGCAAATGCTTTCCATCTCTCAACAGTTGTTTTCCTACCGATGGACTCCATTGGAGCATCGAAACAGGTTGAGGATGGCCTAGCATGGTTTTTGTAAATCCAGAACTTCCATCACTGTAAAATACCAAAACAGACTTGCTTGGTTCATTGGCTGCTTCTCCTTCAATTTGAAAATCCTTTGAACAAGATGCAGCTGCAGAAGGGCCTTCTATGGACCAGCTGGCAGAGACCATATTTTGAGGCTGATATGCTTTGAATTTCCAGGCTATTTCCCAGGATTTACTCTTCCTTTTCCACAAAACAACCTCCAATCCACCTGCCACTATCCCATCCCCAGACGCCGTCCATCCCTGCCTCAACTTTAGTAGACTGTAAAAGTACTGTATTCTGGCTCCAACAAAAGAACCTGATCAGTAAAACATAAAGGTCCAATTTGAGATACTCAAGCCATTTATAATTCTAAAATAAATACAAAACCATAATTTTATAACTCAAATTTAAAAAAAATGCACGAACCCATTAATTCAACAAGCAGAACTAAGAATTTCAAACTTGAACATTGCTAGTAACTTCAAGTACCTTCCAAAATTGAACTCCAAAAAGACAAGAATACCTTTGGAATTTAACGTCGTTGAGTCGTGAGAGAATAAACAAATGCAATTCTCTGAAGCTGCCGCGAGTTCGCCTGCAGAAGGAGTGACCGGGGACCAAGAAACGGCGGTGACAGGAGAAGAAGCGACGGAAGAGATTTCGAGAACTTGGCGGACAATGGGTCCCATAAGAGTTTGCTCGGGGAAGAGTGGAGAAGGGAAGTGAGAGATCACGAGAAGAGAGGAGGATCCGTAAGCTACCCATGAGTAACCGGCGAAGTCGGGTAACCAATCTATGGCTGATTCGGATCGGTTAGAGGCAAGAGGGATGAGTTCAGATCTAAGTAGGGAGAGAGGGAGGTGATCAGTACGATCCACCTCGGAATTGATTGCGCTTCGAGAAGTGGAAGTTGCCCCTGCCATGTCGAGCAAAGCTAAAGACGAACATGAAAGACGAGAGAGAGCTACTTAAGTATTTATACACGCTACCTTTTTCAATTTTGTTTTGGTGATGAAACTAGCACTTGGCTCGGTTCGGGTGGGCTGCCAACTCCGGAACGAGCCACTGGGGTTGGGACCTTCCCAAATTGAAATTGGATAAATCGTGATTGGTTATTATTTCTAAGATGAATTTAAGAAATTATTTAGGGTAAACAACTTGAAAAACAATTTAATTATGAGATTGGTATCAATATAATTTTTTTTTATTTTATCAATATGATCACTTAATTTTTTTAATTGGTTTCAATATAATCATTTGTTTGAAATGTTTAAGTGACTGTTAGAAAATTGATATAATATATTTGATCTTCAATTTATATATTTTAAGTTTTTTTATAAATTTTAATTTATTTAATTAAATTATTTCTATCTAATCAAATAGTGACATGTGTCACCTCCTGATGGGATAAAAATAAATTAAATAATATTAATAAGCATTTTTGAGGTTTGAACTTACACTCTTAATTAAAGGAGGAACACCTAAATCACTAGACCAAATACTTCGTTTATTTAGATAGTGCAACAACTCTATTTATCTTATACTATTTTTAATGATAAAAAGACAAAGAAATAAAATCATTTCAATAAAGATCCGAACCTAGATCAATTATAAAATATAGGAGCAGTTAAACTAATTAAACAAATATATTTTTTATAATTAAATAGAATTTATATATTAAAATGTTTAATACCATACTAAAATTTAAAATAATTTTACTGTTTATATTTTAAACTAAACTCAATATTTTTCATACTTATTTTTATAATTTTATATTTATTTATAGAAATAGGAAATATAAATATAATAAATTTAATAGAAAAATTAAATTAAATTTAAAATATAAAATAAGAATTTTATTTTAATTTTAAATCTTATATTAAATACAATTTATAATATATACCTATTTAATTAATAAAAATATCATATTTGTTTAATTAGTTTAGATGCTCTTATATTTTATAATTGACTTAGGTTCGAATCCTCATTTGAATGATTTATTTCTTTATTTTTCTATCATTAACAATAGTGTAAGATAAATAGAATTTGTTGTAAAACTTAACCAAATAAGCGTTTGGCCTAGTGGTTTGGACATTCCTCCTTATATCAAGATTTTCGAGGTTCAAGCCTCTATAAATGTCATCTCCAACTTGTTATCTCCAAGAGGATCAAGTGCTGACACATGTCAATTGTGACATATGTCACGATTAATGTTGACAGTGTCACCTCCTGATTGAAAAGTTAATTTATTAAATTAAAATTATAACCAAATTGATTGAATGTATAAGTATTGATGATCAAATATGTAATTATATCGATTTTGTTAATTGTCACTTAAGCATTTACATTAAATATTAACGATAAGTTGTTATATTAAAACCAATTAAACAGTTAAGTGGTTATATTAATAAAAATTTGAAAATGATGGTCATATCGTTACCAACCACATAGTAATGGTCATTCAAGTAGTTTACCATTATTTTAAAGGATGAACTACATATTTATTCGCTCACATAATATTTTGATTTCATTTTAGTTATTTAATTTTTTCTAAATCATTATTAATATTACGTTTTGGTTTCATTTTAATCATTTATCATTAAAAAATTAATATAATTACTAATGTGACATTTTTAAATTTTTTCAAAGATGATGTGGCATTACCTTACGGTGACACATCAATATTAACGCTAAATTTTTAACGTGAATGGTCAAATTAAAACTAAACCCCGCTTGTGATGATTAAAAAAATAGTTAAGTTACCAAAACGTAATGAAAGTAATAATTAAATGACTAAATATTTTTTATATATTAAGCTAAGGTGATTACAAAGTAGTATATGTTTTAAATACTCTCAACCATTTGACAATGAATGCTCAATCACTACAGTAAAACAAGTATATAATGGCGTTTATCGTGGCATTTTCAAAGTTAACGCCACTAAATATATAAATATCGCAGTGTTTGTAGCCAAAATCCACAAAATGATAACATTAACGGCGTTTTTCCACGAACGCCGCTACAACTTGTACTTTAGTGGCGTTTATTTCACAAACGCCGTGACAAACTAGTACTTTAGTGGTGTTTCTTAAAAACCGCCGTCACAAAATTGTAATATAGTGGCGTTTTAAAAAAATCGCAATAGGATACATATAGTGGTGTTTTTAGACAAACACCGCTATAACCTCTTACTTTAGTGGCGTTTTTTTAATAAACATCACAATTTGTCAGTACATTAGAGGTGTCTTGAGTTATAAACCCCGCTACATCCTTGTAACACCCTTAACTCGTATACTTACTTAAATACAGTTAAAGATGTCACACAACTTTTACGTAAATTCTATAGTTGAAAACCAATACAAATTTGAAATTTTAAAATTTATCTAATATAATCCTTTCAATAAAATAATATGGTAAAATAATAATATAATATCTAAACATTAGAATTAATAATAATTTCAGGCAGCAACTAGACAGTTCTATACTATTTCATATCGTAAAGTAAATTGTCTATAAACTGTCTAATTTAAAAATATTTCTTTATTCTATAAAAATATAACTTTTATATAAAACATAAAACTTAGATTCATTTATATATCCCTAATAACATGTCTTAAACATTTCTTATTCGTATACATGTCACCTAGAGAATTTAAAGCAGTAGGACATCATTACTGATACATGTAACTTTTCTTTGTTGATTGATGCCAACTCAACTCCTTACTTCACTTGCTTTTCTTTACCTATGCGTGAAAATAATTACACACTGAGCATATACTTAGTGAGGCATTATAAACAATCTAAATGATATAAAATATTAAACAACTTAACAACATCTAAACCATATATTCACTTATATCAAACTTGAAATATCATAACAACTTAAAACATTAAACTTAAATTCATATAATATCATTAAATATCTAAACCGACTTATTCGAGCCATTTTTCCTCATCAGAACCTGAAAATCATCATCTCATAATTTTGTCAGAACCATGATAATCAATATTAGACATAACAATCATGCCATATTCTTTTTCATTCAGATATTTTTTTTAGAAATTTCATATTTCATTTTCATCTTTCACTTTCATATTCATTACATAACAAGTACTTTCATATTTCATAATTCATTTTCTGATTCAGAACTTACTTTCAGATTCATAGCTTACTTTCAAATCCATAGCCCAATGCATATTTATGAGAATGCAAGGTATGCGAGTCATACATAATGTGCGCACTAGGCACTACATGGTGCCAATCATCATCATAGGATGCATTTCAAGTGCAAATCATATCATATGCACCAACGGTGCCATATATAATTTACACGAATGTACCATAACTTAAATTGAACTTTACTCAACTTCTTGGCATGACAAGTGTACCTATAACTCTCGATGCAACATACAATGGGCTTTTTCCATTAATTATTATATGTTATTGAATATTAAAGATATCAATATCTCAACATATCAATTTTTTTCATATCATAACATAATGGGCAGTTCATACCCTAAATATTTCATTCCCATATAACATATATATGCTATATATCATGATCATCGACACTTACCTTTCTTTAACATATATATTGTTGGGATTTTCGGAAGCTCGATTCGACCGGAACGATTTGTAAAGAGGGGTCGGAACGGTTTTTGAGTTTAAGGAGTAAGGAGATTGAAATATAGAAATTGCACAGCGATTTAGAGTGGTTCAACTTTCTAAACCAAAGTTTACGTCCACTACCTTAGCTCCTCACCAAGGATTTTCCAACAAATTCACTAATTTGTTCTTTCTTTTGAGGACAAAGAGATAACCTTACAACTCCCTAGTTTTTTCGGGCTAAACTAGAACATTTCCCTAGCTTTTATACGGGATAATCTAGAACCTTTCCCCTTTAAAAATGATAAAATAAGTAAACAAGAAAACCTCTCTAAGGTAGGTATTTACAAGATTGAGCTCACAAGAACAAATATTTACAAGAGAAAGATGAAATAAGAATGAAAAACTCTTTCTTGTGTTTGATTGTTTGGATAGTTGTTCTCTTCCTTCTTCAAGTGTCCTTAGTTTGTATTATAGCTTGGAATGTGTTTGATGTCATATATAACCATTGGAGATGTTTTGGAGCCATTTGGGGATGATTTTTCTACTCAAAAAGGCTGCCCATAACATGGTGCATTGGTGCACTATCATGGTGCATCGATACCCCTTCATTAAATTCAAAAAACTAGTCGTTACAGCCTCGTGCATGGATTCACAACAGGATGCATCGATGCACAGCCTTGATGCATCGATGCACAGCCTTAATGCATCGATGCACAGAATGATGCATCGATGCACTAATTGCATTCGGTGTTTGAGTGCATGATGCACTGCATGGTGCATCGATGCACTAGTGCAGGTGCAGGGATGCACTGCAGGGATGCATAGATGAACTTTGACACCCTTTAGCGTTTTGGCTCAAATCCGAATTTAATGGACTTTGAATTATTTTGAAACCTTTTAAAACTTTGAATAAATTCAATTAAGTCCAAAAACATTTTGTAAATTCAATTCAAGTCCAAAAACCATTTTGCCTTAAATTGTTACATTAAAACATAGTTCAACACACATCATATTCATCATGAAATAAATATCATAATTATTATCAATTATAATAAATTTGACTCATTTTGAACATTTATAATAGTATATAACATGAGAGTAACATGAAAACACAATTTATGACCAATTTCATATACTACCAGACTGCACTACCTTTTTAAAAAAGTTATTATGTATTAATCTACACACTTAAAAATTATTCAATTTATAACACTAGAAAATAGACTCGAATAAGAATCTAACCATATAAGGCAATCTTTCTAGTTCATCTTGTACAATTTATAGTGAATTTTTAAAGTTGACTTCCAGAAGTTGTTTTGAGCAAAATTTGCTACCCTATTTTCTGACCTATCATCATTTAAAAATTCATATATTTTTGTATACTTCTCAAAATCAATATTAGTTTTTTAGGAAAAAACTATATTGATATACGAATCCAACCATGTAAAATTATATTCTAATCATTTTTATAGAATTTATGGTGATTTTCCAAACTTACTTTTCAAGTCCCAAGTATAGGTAGATTTCACTAGTTTGTATCCTTAGCGTATTCACTAATTCTATTAGCTTACCACATGAACATATATGCATGAATCACAAAGTCACACATATTAGGAGGTACTTATTACCATATTAACTCCGTCATTGGCTCATCGCAAGTCAATGTTTGCATGATAACATAAATACAAATTAAATATGCACTTACATGGTGTCCTTAGCTTGTAAACCTTCCTTAGTAATCCACGTTTCATCCTTAAACTTCTCCTTAGCTTTAATATTATTTGATCTTGAATTTAAGCACACTATCTAATTGAGCATCATTTACACAACATAAATAATTCAAGTCACATGTTAGAATCCTACTAACATGAGCACATATTAGAAAATAAATTCCTAAAAATCTTTCGATGCTCATTCAATACTAATTCCATGTCACAAAATCTATGTCGACATTCACACTTCAAATTGATCATTCAATTTCATTTTTATCCAAAATTTTCCAAACTTCACATAACGTTCTTGTTGAGTTAATCAATCGATGGAATCGACCAAGAGGGGGTGAATTGAAAATTAAAACTTTGATGGAAGCTTTTGCAGAAAATTGAAAGTAATTGCACAACAATTTAGAGTGGTTCGACTTTCTCAACCAAAGTCTACGTCCACTACCTTAGGTATCCACACTAAGGATTTTCCAACAAATTCACTAATTTGTTCTTTCCTTTGAGGACAAAGAGTAACCTTACATCTCCCTCAAGAATTATACCCAATTCTCGAGCACACTTTGTTTCAAAGAGAAATACACAAATCTGCAAATTTACAAGGAAAACCTCACAAGGCAATATGTTTGCACAATTCTAGAACAAGATAAGAACACTCAAAGATGATTACAAATGAGCACAAATTGTGTTCTTGAAAGCAAAATGAATATTGAAAGGAAAATTGGCTTGAATTGCACAAACATGGTGTTTGATGCTTTCTCTCTTGTTTCTCAATGATTTTCTTGTTGATCAATGGCTTCAGAACTTGTTTAAATACACCTTGGGATGATTCTAACCATTGGAAACCATTTGAATGAAGTTAGAGTCGTTGTAGTATGAAAAACCACTTAAAATGTCTGCTGGGAGCGGGGCGTATCGGTACCTGCAATGTAAAATTCAAATATTTCGATCGTTATATGCCTTAGGGTATCAGTACCATTGCATGGGGGTATCGATACCTCTGGGGGGTATCGGTACCATCCGAGCATTCTGTTATTTCTCGGAACCAAAATGTTCATAGGGGCATCGGTACCCTATAGGGGGTATCGATACCATACTAAATAAATTTTATTTTGGCTCGAATATGGCTCGAAATACTTTGTAAAAATTATTTCAAAAATATTTTAAGGTTGAAACTTAATTTTACACTTGAGTTAAGGATTGAAATAAACATTTGAAAACTTGGAATAATAATTTTCATATTCAAATAATTTAATCGAATATATATAATTCAATATAAAATCTTAAAGTTTATTAACACTTAATTTGTTATATCGAAATTTCAAAATGTTTTCAATATTCTCCCCCTTTTTGATATAACAAAACATTTTAGTAATTTTAAGATTTTCTATTTGAAAATCATATTTGAAATCAAGTTTGAAAAATTACTCCCCTTACTCTAACACTTCTCCCCTTTTTGTTAAATCAAAAAGAAGAATCTAAAAGTTTGTAAAACAATTTTTGCCAATTGATTGTAATTAGATAAAGCTTAAGCTGCTAAGATCAAAATTAAGAGAAAGATTATCCATTAGTTCCATAATTCAATATTCATAAATAAATGTGCAATGGAAATTGGTCATATTATAGATGATGCAAAATTAATAGACTTTTAAGTTCAATATTTAAATAAAAACATTCAAACCAACAATTACCAACCCAAACATCCAAAATATCCATAACAAATTCAAATCACAAATATTCAAAGCAAATTTAAACATCCACAAAAGCATCAAAATGTTAAAAACAATAAATTCTAAGTTCAATCCTAGACAACTAAAGCAAAGCAAGATTCAAGCATCCGTTAAAGGATCGGGATGAGGAAAATGAGCTCGCATAGCTGTCATATCATGTGTGAGCACATTAATACGTTCATTCATAGTTGCGTTGTTCGCGCGCATCTCCCGGAGAATTTCCAATTGTAGAGCTCCCATTGTGGATAAATGGGACTCTATTGAAGTTAAGCGCGAATCCATGGATGCATATCAGAAATCGAATGTCTCCATAAAAGATTGAAAATATGGAGGCATTGATCCGCTTGTTGTGCTTGTTCTTTGGGCTGCTCTGACTCGTCGTCGGCTTCGTCAATATCTTGTATTAGTTGTTGAAGCTCAGGATCATCGTCCGCTGCCGGTGGAGCTCGTGAAGAACTAGCTCCCGGAGTTTCCTCAGAGGATCGAACTCATTCACCGGTTTCCTTACCCTTTGTCCATCACGATCTCGTTAAGGAAAGAAGATTAATTTGATTTTTGAGAGGGATGACTACATCAAGCTGTATCATAAGCTCGGCTTTCTTAAACAAGTTACTCAGTAGACAACCGTAAACTAGACTTGGACAAATTTTCTTATTAGGAACGAGATTCACGGTGTCAACGAGAACTGAAAAGATGATATGAGGTAGGTTAATCTTCATATTATTCTGGATACAATGTATCCACCACAAATCTAAGGCTCTAAGAGTGGAATATTTTCCTCCGAATGATCTAAACCACCAAGAGATCATAAGATGAAGAAATCGATCGTGATGATCTAAGACACTCGCACTCGATCTAACCTTGTAACGAGAACCTACGATTTGTTTTTCATTGTATAATCCATTATCGTCTAAGCCAAAAGTATTTGCTATATACTGAGAATCAATGTGAATGAATTGACCAAGAAGATAGGATCAGATTCCTATGGTTGTTGTTTGTTCTCAGTTTTGAATGCAAACGTCATTGGAATAGAAAATTCAAACGAGTTGTTGGTAAACAATCGGTTCAAGTTGACAAAGTTTATCAAATTTCCAATCTAGTAGGGTAGGTAGATATTCAAAGTTAATATCTATCATAACTTGAAGGGATGGGATTCTTTCTTCGCGAATTTTATAGGACTCGAAGTATTGAGAATACCTAAAGAAAAGATTTTGTCTACGACTGGGCTTATTAAAGCACGAATTACGAATGATCATATCAGGATTAGGATTAGGATTAGGATTAGGATTTATTGGATGGGTGAAGGATTTGGAGGTGAGTTTGGAGGTTGGTTAGAACGACTAGAGGAGGACCTAGGGTGTTTGTAAGACATGACTTAGGAAATCAGAATGGTATGGATAACATGCAATTTTGAAAACACATGTATGCAAATATATCAATATATCCTAAAACTCAAATGAGTCCTCAATATTTCAAGGTTCTCTAAAACAATCCTAATGGGCAAAGTTTAAAAAAAAACTATTTTGAAAATAATGTTTGAGAATTATAACACATATAGTTTTCACAAAAACAACATAATTGAATCAAAAACATCAATTAAACCCATGATTTTCAAAAATAATAAAATTTTTATATTTCGAAATATGAAGAATTTTTAAAAATATTGTGTTTTTGATGAAATTAGTTGTAGAATCTAGTTTAGAAATAACATATGATCAACGCCTGATATTATTTCAACCTAGAAGTAATCTAAACTAGTCCTAAGTTCAAAAATCAATTAAAATAAAGGTTTTTTGAACAATACCTTGAAATCTTGAAAATAGATGCAAACGAATTCCGACTAAAAGTTGATGTTTTGAAGTAATATAGGGATTTAGGGAGATGGAGAGAGAGCACAACGGCAAAGAGTGAGAAGATAGGGTTTTAGAGAATAAGGTTTATTTGGGGTGTTTATCAACAGACCCCGTGGAGGGTATCAATACCATCAAGGGGTATCGATACCTATTCAAAGGGGGTATCGATACCAGTCTTAGGGGTATCGATACTCTATGCACAAAAATGTCAAAAATCTGTTTTAAACACTCAAAATGCTAAATTAATTAGCTCTAGTGGTATTGACAACTCATTTATTGAAAATTAATCATTTTCAATCAATCAATTTAATCCTTAAACTACATTTGAACATAAAATTAATTTTCACCAAAGAACATAAACTTCCCCTAACTAATAGCAAAGAATGCAATCAAAAATTATTATTATAAGCAATTTTCATTTATTCTTAAAAGAGCTAAAATTAATTTAAGCACTAAGTGAGGAAATGTCAGTTAAACCTATTCTCTCCTAAGTGTCCAAAATATTCTTTATCTAAAGGTTTTGTAAAGATATCCGCTAATTGGTGCAAAGTATCAACAAATTCTAGAACTACATCTTCCTTAGCGACATGGTCTCTAATGAATTGATGTCTAATTTCAATGTGTTTAGTTCTAGAGTGTTGGATGAGATTTTTAGTGAGACAAATAGCACTAGTATTGTCACACTTGATAGGAATGGTACCTACTTCAATTCCATAGTAAAAAGGTTGTTGTTTCATCCATAAAATTTGTGCACAACAACTACCGGTTGAAATGTATTCCGCTTCAGTGGTAGATAATGCAACATAATTTTGTTTCTTTGAAAACCAAGAAATCAGCATATTTCCAAGGAATTGGCAAGTACCGGAGGTGTTTTTCCTATCTAATTTGCATCCTCCATAATCCGCATAAGAGAAGGCATGCAAGCTAAAGCTAGAGTCTCTAGGATACCAAAGTCCTAAACTAGAAGTATCCTTAAGTTATCTAAAGATTCTCTTAACAGCTAGTAAATGTGATTCCTTATGACATGATTGAAATCTAGCACATAAGCAAACACTAAACATGATGTCTGGTCTACTTGCGGTTAAATAAAGCAAAAAGCCAATCATTAACCTATATAATTTAACATCCACACATTTACCTCCTTCATCCAAGCCAAGCTTTGTAGAAGAACTCATTGGAGTGACATAAGGTTTCCCATTTTCCAATCCAAATTTCTTGAGCATATCCTTGACGTACTTAGCTTGATTGATGAAGATGTCATCTTTTCTTTGCTTGATTTGGAGTCCCAAGAAAAATGAGAGCTCCCCCATCATGCTCATCTCGAATTCACTTTGCATAAGCTTAGAAAATTCTTGGCAAAGAACATCATTAGTAGAACCAAATATTATATAATCAACATAAATTTAAACTACTAATAAATCTTTACCTTTATGCTTTAAAAACAATGTAGTGTCAACCTTCCCTTTTGAAAAACCTTTTTCAATTAAAAAGTTTGACAATATTTCATACCAAGCTCTAGGAGCTTGTTTTAAACCATAAAGCACTTTTGTCAATTTAAGAACATGATCCGAAAATTTTGAATCTTCAAAACCTAGAGGTTGTTCCACATACACTTATTCTTTTATAAAACAATTTAAAAATGCACTTTTAACATCCATTTGATATAATTTAAATTCATGAAAACGTGCAAATGCTAATAACATTCTAATTGTTTCCATCCTAGCTATGGGAGTGTATGTTTCATCATACTCTATGCCCTCTTCTTGAGTGTACCCTTGAGCAACAAGTCTAGCCTTGTTTCTCACTATATTACCACTTTCATCAAGCTTATTCCTAAATACCCATCTAGTTCCTACAGTAGATTTATTACTAGGCCTTTCAACTAATGTCCATACTCTACTTCTCTCAAATTGATTTAACTCTTCTTGCATAGCCATAATCTAATGTTCATCATTTAATACTTCTTTAATATTCTTAGGCTCTATGCATGAGATAAATGCAACATAATTACAAATATTTCTAAGAGAAGATCGAGTTGTTACCCCTTTGGATGGATCACCTATTATTTCACCATCCTTGACATAGTTGTATTCCCTTGGGTAAGAGACTTCCCTTTCTTCAATGGTTGGATTCTCGAGGGGATCATGAGTTTCCTCATCTTTCGTTTCTTCCTTTGATGATGGTTCTCCAACGTCATTTCTAATGTCATTTTCTTGTATAATACCTACATCATCATCAACACAAGAATCCTACCTCGGAAGGGGATTATCATCGAAAACAACATGTATAGACTCTTCTAGAACTAAAATTCTTTTATTAAATACTCGATAAGCTTTAGAATTTAAGGAATAACCCAAAAAAATTCCTTCATCACTTTTAGCATCAAATTTGCCAAGATTGTCTTTACCGTTGTTTAAAACAAAACATTTACATCCAAAAGGATGAAAATAGCTAATGTTAGGCTTTTTATTTTTAAAAAGTTCATATGGAGTTTTCTTCAAAATAGGCCTAATCATTACTCGATTAATAACATAACAAGCGGTATTTGTGGCTTCCGCCCAAAAATATTTTGGCAAATTGTTTTCACAAAGCATGGTTCTAGCCATTTCTTCTAAAGTTCAATTTTTCTTTTCAACAACTCCATTTTGTTGAGGAGTTCTAGGTGCTGAAAAATTATGGCTAATACCATTAGAATTACAAAATTCAGTAAATCCAAGATTTTCAAATTCAGTTCCATGATCACTCTTAACACTAGTTATAGAGTAAACTTTTTTCGTTTTGAATTACTTCTGAAAACGTGATGAATTTTTCTAATGCTTCATCTTTAGTACTTAAAAATAGAACCCAAGTATATCTAGAATAATCATTAACCAATACAAATGCATATTATTTTCCACCCAAGCTAGTAGTTCTAGATGGCCCAAAAAGATCTAAATGGATCAATTATAATACTCTACTAGTGGATACATCATTAATGGATTTAAAAGAAATTCGCTTTTGTTTTCCTTTAGCACAAGCATCACAGATTTTATCATTATCAAATTTTAGTTTAGGCAACCCTCGAACTAAATCTCCTTGAATTAACCGTTGCAAAACACTCATATTAGCATGTCCTAGTCTCCTATGCCATAACCAACTATCATGCCCATCCTTAGCAACTAGGCATAAATTAGTCATATCTATGGAATCTAAATGCACCATGTAAATGTTTCTTATTCTATAACCAACAAGCATAATCCGATTAGATGCAATGTCAATGACTTTACAACCATTAGTTTCAAACATGACATTGAATCCCTTATCACATAATTGACTAATACTTAAGTGATTATGCTTTAATCCATTCACATATAAAACATTATTAATTTTTATGAAAGAGGTATTACCTATTATACATATATCTTCAATTTGACCTTTTGAATTATCACCATAAGTCACTTCTCCATTTTTGGCGTTAAGCTCTATGAACCGGCTTTTGTCTCTGGTCATGTGTCTTGAGCATCCACTATCAAGGTAGCATGAGTTTGAATTTGTTTCTCGTGCCTTGTAGCAATGCTCATTTTCCTACAAACATAGATTAATTTTTGATTTTTGGTACCCAAATTCTTTTGGGTCCATACCCATTAGTCTCCAAAATTCTAGTCCCCTTAGGTATCCATTTGTGTATGATATCCTTATCTTTAATAGTAATGAGTTCTTTAGGAACCCATATACTTCTAACGATTTTTTCATTAGAGGTTCTTCGGGAACCTCTATGATTGTAGTTTTTAAAACTTTTTCTAACAAAGCTGGATTTTAAATTTTCTCCTTTTTCAAAACGTTTTGTTCCAACTTTATCAAAAGAAGCTTTAAGATCGTCAATTTTCTTTTGATGATCATCATTTACCTTTGAAAGTAAATTATGCAAATCAGAATTTTTCTTTTCAAACTATTCTAGTTTGATTTGCAAATTCTTTATTTTACTTTCAAGATCATCGTTGGTCTTGGATATGAGATTGTTTTCATTTTTCAATTTTAAAATATCATTTTTATATTTTAAAAACAATTTCTCATAATCTGAAGCCAATCCATTACATTCCTCTAATAACTCATCATAAGATAAATCATCTAAATCAAATGAGTTAGAGGTTACCTTAGAATCTTCCCCGAATGCCATTAAGCACAAGTTTGCTATTTCTTGTTCCTCTTCATCGGAACCTTCTTCATCACTCCATGTAGCCACGTGAGCCTTGTGCTTAATCTTTGATTGACCCTTCTTCTTCAATTGTGGGCAATCATATTTGACATGCCCCGATTTTTTGCATTCATAGCAAATGATCGGGTCCTTCTCTTTTGGTTTATTTTTGAAGCCTTCATTTCGTTTGAATTTTCTTCCTCGGTTAGACCTCATCATTTTTCTGAACCATTTGGCAAACAATGTCATTTCCTCGTCATTGTCATCTTCATCCAAATCACTCTCATCTTTTGTTGATTTGAGAGCAATTCCCACGTTCTTTTTCTCCGTCTTCTTCTTTGGCTCGTCTCTTTTCTCAAGGTCTTTCTCTTCTTTAAGCATCATTTCATGCGTAAGGACAGAGCTAATAAGTTCATCGAGGGTCAAGGATTTTAAGTTCTTAGCCTCGATGATCGCCATCTTATTTGATTGCCAAGCTTTTGGAAGATAATAAACTAACTTCCTTACAAGCTTGTCATTTGGAATGATTTCTCCATATGATTTGAGACTATTGACAATCGTGGAGAATCTATCCGTCATAGCTTTGACATCTTCATCCGGTTTCATCCTGAAATTTTCATAGCTATAAGTTAGAAGACTAATTTTAGATTCTTTTAGGTCGTTTGTGCCTTCATAAGTGACTTGTAGTTTGTCCCATATCTACTTGGCGGTTGTTCAAGATGAAACTCTCCCATATTCATCCGGTCCAAGAGCACAAAAGATAATATGGATAGCTTTAGAGTTGAGCTAAAACATTCTTGTCTCTCTTTCACTCCACAATCTTGGGTGAGTGGAGGGTTTGATGTATCCGTCTTCTATAATATTCCATGCTCCCATGTCACTTTCTTGAATGAAATACATCATCCTATTCTTCCAATAAGCATAATTAGCTCCATTGAAGAAAGGAGGCTTGTTGACGGCAATGAATCAAGACTGAAGTCAAAGTTTGAGGTAGATGTCATTGATGACTTGATTATCGATGTAACTCTTCTCGAATCGACTTAAGAGGCGATTAAACCTTCAAATGAGTGAGGCTCTGGTACCAATTGTTGAGTTAATCGATCGACTGAATCGTCTAAGAGGGGGTGAATTGGCAATTAAAACGTTGGTGGAAGCTTTTGCAGAAAATTGAAAGTAATTGCACAATGATTTAGAGTGGTTTGACTTTCTCAACTAAAGTCTACGTCCACTACCTTAGCTATCCACACTAAGGATTTTCCAACAAATTTACTAATTTGTTCTTTCTTTTGAGGACAAAGAGTAACCTTACAACTCCCTCAAGAATTATACCCCAATTCTTGAGCACATTTTTTTTTCAAAGAGAAATACACAAATTTGCAAACTTACAAGGAAAACCTCACAAGACAATATGTTTGCACAATTCTAGAACAAGATAAGAACACTCAAAGATGATTACAAATGAGCACAAATTGTGTTCTTGAAAGCAAAATGAATATTGAAAGGAAAATTAGCTTGAATTGCACAAACTTGGTGTTTGATGCTTTCTCTCTTGTTTCTCAATGATTTTCTTGTTGATCAATGGCTTCAGAACTTGTTTAAATACACCTTGGGATGATTCTAACCGTTGGGAACCATTTGGATGAAGTTAGAGCCGTTGTAGTGTGAAAACCCACTTAAATTTGTCTGCTGAGAGCGGGGGTTATCGGTACCCCTACATAGGGTATCGGTACCTGCAGTGTAAAATTCAAATATTTGACCGTTATATGCCTTAGGGTATCGGTACCACCTGAGGGGCTATCGGTACCATTGCATGGGGGTATCGATACTCTGGGGGGTATCGGTATCATCCGAGCATTCTGTTATTTCTCGGAACCAAAATGTTCATAGGGGTATAGATACCCTATAGAGGGTATCGATACCATACTAAATAAATTTTATTTTTGGTTTGAATATGGCTCGAAATACTTTGTAAAAATTGTTTCAAAAATATTTTAAGATTGAAACTTAATTTTACACTTGAGTTAAGGATTGAAATAAACATTTGAAAACTTGGAGTATTAATTTTCAAATTCAAATAATTTAATCGAATATATATAATTCAATATAAAATATTAAAATTTATTAACACTTAATTTGTTATATCGAAATTTCAAAATGTTTTCGACAGTTCTCAACTTTACATTTTAACCATAATTTATGAATTCTTTTGAAATTCCTCTCAATTTTTCCATTTTATTCCAAATGGTCTTTTACCATTTAACTTTCATCAAAGCCTTCAATTAACATAATTAAAATTCCAGCATTTAATTCACACATAGAACATCAACAATTACTCCATTTTCACTTTAGTTCCAAACTTTTCCATATTTATGACTTAGGTCCTCAAACTTTACTAACTTTCCAAAATATTCTATCTCACATTCTAACATCAATTTCAACATTCTAACATTAATTTCCAGAAAAGTACAATAATTATTGAATAATTACACATCAACCCCATAACTTTTTAAAATTTTCAAATAAGTCCTCCAACTTTCATAAAATTAGAAAATGGTCACTGTAACTTTCTAAAGCTTTTAGGATCCTTCCTACATCATTTCCAACCCTTAAATAAATTTCCATTATTTTTCTCACCTTCTAATGCTTAGGTTGAATACTTCAAGGTTAGGGTTCCATGATTTTCAACTGAATCGAGCATTAAATCGACCTCTAATAATCATTTTCAAGTCTCTACAATTAAACTCCTAACCAAATTTCATCAAAATACAAACTTCCCCTGATTTAGGGTTTAGGCCAAAAATCATATATACTTTTCTAGGAGGTTTTGATCATCAAACAAGCTTGGAAATTATTCTATAACCTCAATAACCTTAAAATCCATCATCAATTTATAAAACCCTAACATGAGCATAAACCCTAAATTTTGGTAACTTGACATTCAAGCAAGATTAACATTCAATAATGGTACCAAATGATAGTGTTTTTCAAATAGAACAATTTTCTATTTCACGGTTCGATTCAAAATCCAAAGGAAAATGCTTAAAAATATAAAAAATAAATTTTCTCTTACCTAGGGTATGAAGGAGCACGAAATGGAGGTTGAAGAAGGCCTTATTTTCATGAAATTTCTAATTAATTTCATGTTAATTTGTCATTTATTAAGCTTAAAATAATTTAAAATTCATTTAATAAGGAAATGACAATTTTACCATTAATGAAACTTGATAATTACCTTCCTACCAAGTCACATAATTCTTATCATCTTCCCAAAGTCAAAGATGAACAAAATATTATACCATTGACAACTTTATCCATGCACTTTTCCAAAAATTTTAATCTTGCCATTTTCATCCAACAATCCAAATTGAACATGTAAATAAATTCTCAAATACAATGATCCATATTATTTTCCATCATTTTAAAATGTGGAAATAATATTTTTAAGCTTAATTTATCATCCTTCAAAATTTCTATTCGATTCGATTTACCGAATTTTTACCAGACTTTAACACTTTCTAGCTTTTAACACAAATTCCGAATCAAAAATCTTATTCCCACCAAAACTACATTCTTGGAGATGAAATATTCATTTATGGAATAAAAATTCTTTTTGGGAAAATTACCACTTTGGTCCCTGGTCTTTCCAAATTTTATACTTTATCCGCTAAACTTTCAAATTTACATTTTGGTCACTCACAAAAAATTTGGGATATTATAATCCTAGTACTTTATCGGCATTTTTTAATAAACACTGTAGTTTGTCAGTACATTAGTGGCGTTTTGAGTTATAAATATTGCAACTTTAGAGTCTTCTATAGTCTCGACCCTTTTGATTAGTGAGGTTTATGGAACCTTGAGTTCTAGCTAGTTTTATGAGATTTGAGTTGTAAGGAAACATTTTTTAGCTTTATCATAGGACTTAAAATGAATTAACAACTCATTTTCATGGTTTTGATTAGTGTAAGAGAAGGGTGAGAGCTCTAAGGCAATGGGCAATGAGAAACTAACTCTTGGGTGATTCAAGAACGTTTTTCAATCACTTAGAATCAAGGTAACATGATTATAACTTAACCATACCACATGTATGTCATTGTATGTGCATATATGGTTTGTTTAACTCATGATGCATGCTAGAGTAATTTCATGGTAAAATCCACATTTAATGTTTGTAAGTATGAAAGATAGTACCTTTAGACCTCTAAGACCTTAAATAAGACTTTAATAGGCATTGTTAGTCTTAGGAGAGTGAATGAGTAAGATTTAGATACAAATTTGTGCCTAAAACAGGGGCACTTTAGGTCGTCAGCATCGATACTGGAAGAATAGTGCCGATACTATTCTTCGTGAAAGACAGAAATAAGGCAAATTTGTGAGGGTAGTATTGATAGGGAGTAACGATACCCAGGGTCTAGTCTCGATACTCTAGGGGTAGTATTGATACCGATGACAATTTTAGGATTCCAAAATACCATTTTGGTACCGATACTCTAAGGGTAGAGTATCGATACTACCTATAGTAGTATCGATGCTGAGGCATTTTTCAAAACATCGAAGCTATTTTTGGTATTGATACTCAGGGTGAGTATCGATACCCAAGGGTCTGTATCGATACTATCGCTGATTTTTGGGCAATTTGATTAATTTGGTTTGGGGGTTCAAACTTGGGTGTTTTGAGATCGTATGAGCTTTAGGTATTCGATACAAGTGAAAATAATCAAGATAACTAATTTTTCACCAAGAAATTAAACAAGTTAGGGTGATATAAGATTGGTCATTGTATAATGCTCGGGAAAAAGATTAAGAGTTATTCTAGCATTATGAAGATCGTCGTATGATTATGAAATATCCAGATATTGTTTGATCAGGTACACATCCGATGCACATAAAATTCTGGATCGTACCCCTATGTTCGAGTAGGTTCGGGATGTAAGCTTTCGATGCACATAAAATTCTGGTCCTCATTCTGACCTATCGGGTATCTGAGATAGGATAAGGCTATAAGTTCCGATGCACGTAAAATTCTAGTTCTTACCTCGAAGCTATCACTTTCTAGATAGGCTGATATGTCATCCGAGATGCACATAAAATTCCTCCGACCATATCACTAGGCATATCTCATATTTGTCTGTTTACTTTGCATATTTATGACTTTATGCACCGACATCTTCATGCAACGAATGCATGTAGTATTTTATAGTTATTTTCATGGAACTAAGTTTGTGAGCTCAGAGTATGAAATGTGTTTCAGTGTGTAGGTCAGTAGAGGACCGACGAGGAGCCTATCGTACTAGTACATTTTAGATCAGTCATATCAGAGCATGTCTTGAGTTTGTTAGAGGGCATGTATTTTATATGGTCCTTGTGTATGATTGAGTCATAACTTTATTTGGTTTATAAACTCATTGGATGTATTTGTACTATTTGGGAGAGTCCCATATTTTGTAAACTTTGATTTCAATTTCGCTTATATTATGATGAATAATTTGATGTTCATAAATGTTTTGAAAAGAAATTTTTTGGTTAACCATTTTGATGGTCTTGTAGGGTATTGTAATCCATGGATCTTTGGGTCGGACTGGATTAGGGTAATATAGTACAAGTTGTCCCTCTAATTCAAGAGGAATTGAGGAAAGGTGTGATAAAAACGATTAGAGTGAAGCTACCCAAGTAATAAACTCGAATAAGGTATCATGATAACAAGTAATACAATAAGTGAACAACAAAATCAGTAATCGTTATAGAATCATGAAACACATAAATACCTCCTTAGAGATAGAAATGACTAAGATACCCTTCAATGTTAAATGACCATAATAGCTAGGCTATTTTGGTTACCCTAGTAGGGAATTGTCAGTGGTGTGTAGCTAGGCTACATCAGTTGCCTTCGTGGGGTATTGTTAGTGCTTTGTGGCCTTTAGCCCTCATTCATGCATGTATAGTTGCATCAGTCCAGTCCAACAGATATCCTTAGAGCTTGGCTTGACAGCCATGTGAGACCGAGCAAATGCTTTAGTTGAGCATGAATTATACCGATGTTATGTGATCAACGAGTTCCCCTCCATTATCTACTTGATTGTTATGTGAGACCAGAATATCATCCAATAACATAGTAAGAATTTTACCGATGGTATGTGATTACCAAGTTTCCTCATCTAACTAGTATCTGATGGCTTTGTGAGACCATATACTAGTAGTATGTCGCATTCAGATAATGCATGACAATGTTAGTGTCGTATTTAGATAATGCACAATAGTGTGTCACATATCGCATTTAGAGAATGAACAACAACTATAATCATTATGGTTAGATACCCTTTAGAGGTGTACTCATGGCGAGGCCCTTAGAAGAGAATTAAGGGAAGCATGAGACTCCTACTTTAACGATAGAACAATTTAACCTTAAGTAGGTAGTACATGATTTTGATCATGTATGAGCCCACTGCTTAGTACAATGCCTTTAGCATGTTTGTGTTTATGAGACTCATAATGCTGCTCTAGATTATCGATTATACTACTAGGCTTTGTAAGCTCAGTATTTAGATGTTTTTTTGTTCTTAGGTTTTTAGTTTGAGTCGTTCGTAGAGCCTTCGCAGAAGGACTTCTAGCATCTTTCCCATAGTACTTTACTGTAGCTTTAGTGGGCATGTGTATTCATAGAACCTTACTCATGTATTTGGTTTATTGAACTCTGAGTTTGTATTATTTTAGTTTTAAACAATGTGCCAATGAGCTTCAGTTTATAAAAATGTTTTATAACGATCATGTATATTTATTTTGATACCATGTAGTATGTTTTGAAATAAAAATGAACAAGTTTTGAAAATCAGATGTTGCCTTGACAGTCCAATGTGGCACTTTAGGCCCAATCAGGTTTAGGGTGTTACACTAGAAGTACATCAAATGGATGTTAAAACAACTTTTCTAAATGAAGATCTTGATGAAGAAATATACATGAAACAACCTAAGGGTCATGTAGTTTCAGGTCAAGAAAGGAAAGTTTGTAGATTGGTGAAGTTTTTGTATGGACTTAAATAAGCACCAAAATAATGAATTGAGAAGTTCGATAGTGTCAAGATAACAAACAACTTCAAGATAAATGATTGTGACAAATGTGTATATGTTAAAACCACAAACATCGAATATATGATTATATGTTTATATGTCGATGACATACTCATTGTTGGAAGTAACAATAAAATGGTAAATCGTACCAAAGACATGTTAAATTCAAGATTTGACATGAAAGATATGGTATTGGCCGATACAATTTTAGGTGAAGGCTTTTATATTGATACAATCATACTATATGGACAAGATTCTTAAGAAGTTTACAAGGATGATTCTGGTATAGCCATAACTCTAATAGACTCTTGTTCACACTTGTCTAAAAACCATGGTCAAAGTGTTCACTAAGTGGAATATGCAAGGATCATAGGTAGTCTAATGTATCTTATAAGTTGTACTAGACTAGACATCTCTTTCACTATGAGCAATCCAAGTAGATTTACAAGTAATCAAAGGGAAAACCACTAGAAAGCAATGACAAATGTATTAAGATATCTCAGATATACTTGAGATTATGGATTGCATTATTCCAAAGATCTTATCATCATTGAAGGATACTCTAATGCTAGTTGGATATCTGATATTCAAGATACCAAATGTATAAGTGGATATGCATTCACATCAGAAGGAGGAGTCGTGTTATGGAAATCTTCAAGACAAACAATTATAACTAGATCCACAATGGAATCTAAGTTTGTAGCTCTAGATAAATACAAAGAAGAAGTAGAGTGACTTTGATACTTTCTTGAGGACATACATGAATGGCCAAAACATATGCCCACACTATGCATATACTGTGACAATCAAGAAATAATTACCAGATCACAGGATTTTATGTATATAGGTAGATCAAGTAATATGCATCTTCGATATAATACTGTTAGACGATTGATCTCAGAGTGAGTTATCTCTATTGATTTTGTAAGATCAAAGGATAACATCACGGATCCGCTAATAAAAAGGTTAAATCGATATCAAGTTAAGAAAACATCTAAAGGAATGAGACTAAAGCCCATGAAAATTAAAGGTGTTATGTGAAGGAAAACCCTACCTTGTTGACAATAGATCCCTAGATCTAGGTTCAAAAGGACAACCTAATCACATAAATAGTATACGGTTAATGTGGGGTTTATAATCCCAAGTAAATTCCTATGATGTAAAAACTTATTAAAGTGGTATAGGCTAAGCAAGACTTTTAATGACCATTGTGTTCTTCGATGAGCTGAGCAACATAAGTGACCTATGCGAGAGTGAATTGGGGTCGCTTCAAGGAAACTATACAACATAGTCCTTTCAAACTCTTGCATAACTAGATGATGTTCATGGCTATATGGACATACCTATGAGAACTAATATATTTGTTAAAAAGACAGTTTTGTGAAGTATATCATCGTTTACACAAATGACAAAACAGTTCAATGACATCACCTATACTGGTTAGCCAGTAAAGTAAATATATTATCACAAGGAAAAGTTCAAAGGAGAACACTCACTTGTAGGGTTTATCACTACATCGAGTTAAAATATTTTGATAAAATCATCAATTTCATTCATGCGGGGGATTGTTGGAAAAGTTGTGATAAATTGGAAAGTTTGAGGCATATTTTCTATGGGTAAAGGTGGAGATTCAAATAATGAATTTACTGATTCATATTATACTCCATGAGATCATTACAACGATATCTCATATGCTCAAAATAGTTGAGTGATAAATGAGAAATTGATGCTCAAAGTATGGTAAATGTGAATTGTGTTGTGTATGGAAAATATGAAAAATCATATATCCTACATTGGTAGGATAACAAGCATGAGAATGGTTTATATACACCGACTTACTTGCTAGTCATTGAATGGCTTGGGTTGAGATTGTGCCTCGTGCATAAGCACAAGGGGTGCAATCCAAGCATATCGAACCCATCAGGGTTGGGGAGGCACCCCACACGACGTGGGCAACGCGAATGTCTGTACCGGTCAGGCTCTTCCTACTATGAATTAAATATTCTCCTTAAATTTGACATATTTTTTAATATTCTAAATTAAAAGGATATTATATGATTTCTTTTAATTCGAAGATTAATATGATATATCTTACAGTTCATGAATATATTCGATTAAATGCGATATTAATTGATTACTTCCGAATTATTTAGATACTCATTAACGACTTTATTTTTCAGAATATATTCTTATTAATTGATTACTTCAGAATTTATTCAGATATTCATTAATGACCTTGCTTTTCATAATATTTTTTTTATTCTTATCTCATGAGAAACTTTATAAATACCATGTGAACCTATTAGGTTAAACACAACTCAAAAACTCTTTTCTTCTTCTCTAGTTTTCGGTGATAGCCTCAGGCAAGATATAGTTTGTGACCTCTGCAGTTGTGTTAATGTACGTTGATCATCTCGTTGTTATATCCTGGGAGACAGTCGACCAAAGATCTCGAGCACCGAGGAGTGGCCGAAAATCTATCTCAAGGAAATTGTGTATCTACAGACCTTAACTAGTTTCCATATCGTTATTATGTCGACATTTGTTTTTTTAATTCTAAACTGTATTTTTTTAAATAAAATTCTATCTTTTTCTTTGCTGTCTCGGATTGTTATACTTGTAATAGTATGGTCTTTATATGATCTTAAGTTACTAATTTCTTGTATTAATGGTTATGGGAGAATATCCTAATTATTTGATTAGTTTACGAATCTAATTGCAAGCCCCTCATTGTAATTTTAGATATTTTTTCTCTTTCTTAATAAAATTATATGCTTTTATTTAAAAAAAATGACAATATAGTAGAATATCAATCTCTCGTCATTAAAAATTAAAAATTTTAAAGATTAAATTGAAATTTAGTAATACGAAGAGAAAAAGAGAAGGACCAAATAATTAAGAGAATTTGTTTCTATATAATAAGATATTTCTGGATCTTTTTTTCTTTTTAACATGCATCAACGTCCAAGAACGGTTCTTACGACACCTTGAGTTAGAAAAATAAACAATAAATCTTGTGAAATCAATGCTACGATACTGAGACAAGTTATTCTCAGTTTAAATTTCTCCACCCCCTCTTTTTATATATGTATGTATACATGTATTCCTTTAAAATTGTATAGTTCATAAGCTTATGCTGAAGAAGAAACCATCGATCTACGTATACGGGTTTTCTATGACTTAAATGATCCAATCGTCACATTCTGCAGGGAACTTGGCTGGATCATATGATATAGAGTCATGGTAATCTAATGCGAAATTGCCTCCGTTAATGGGAGATATAAGATCAAGATTCGAAAGAAAGTTCCAGAACTGATCTTTTTGCTGCTGCAACTCCAATACCCGAGCTTTTGTTGATTCAAGCTGCATCTCAAGTTCTTGCACCATCTTTTGCAATTGGCAAACAACTCCTGTGCTGCCATAAACCGGGTCTTTGATCCTCCATGTTGCTTCATAGACCAGCGCTTTCACAGCATCCTCCCTATTTCTTTTCTCTACCATCTGGTATCAGAAACTCATAGAATCAATTAGTACCTTAGATTTACATAAAAAAATATCAATGTCGCAAAATATCACAACTGCAGATTAAGCTTATTATTACCAACCTGAATCATTTTGATTGCATTGCTAGCACCGAAAACCTTGTGTAACTTGGCAAACTTGTCGATCTCGTGGCAGGGGAAATACGGAGCGAGAATGCAACTACTGTCACATCTCCGGCGTAGCATCCTACAAGCAGCACATGGATGATGGGTCCTGGCTCTTGCAAGAGATTCTAAATCCATTTCTTTTAGGACTACATGTGTAACGTGAAGCAATGTCTTATTTATATGGTTAAGGAAGTCGGTGTATGAAGTCCAAGAAAGCGAGATAGGGCACGGCTTTGATTGTTTTTGTAGGGTCCAAGTTTTCAAATGCTGGTGCTGGGAAATTGGTGAGGCGGCCACTTGAAGACAGGATCACGATCGTGGCATTGTTGAAAAATGTGGAACTCGCTGTTACGACAGTGGTATTGATCAACACAAAACGTGTCATATCTCTATTTGTTCATCACTGTTAATAAGAAAATGGTATCCTTAATCTCTATAGCTTCACTGAATTCAATTCCCACGTGCTTTTATAATTTTTTTTCTGACTTATGTGTCGTTGCTTTTCAGGGCTTTTTCTTGGAAATTAGAAACATTCCGATCTGTTATTGGGTTTTGTCAATTTATGCATGCAGTCCACGCGCGGATCACCGACACTTCGGCTTTACCCCGCTTTTTTTATTAGACTGGTCGGGAAGGGAGCATGTATGTTAGGTGCACTGTTTATATTCTAAGGTTACAGGCCTAGAACTAGGCATACTAAAAATACTTTCTCGGTCCAAACCTTGTGATTTAAGACTTCCGTGCACGAAATCACATCTTTTTCTTTTACTGCATACCACCGTAGTTTTTATCACATCAGGATAGACAATGCTAATATGACCCCGAGACACACTCATATTTTCAAGTTCATTGTTTCGGTGTCAAAAGAATAGACAACTCATAATCGTCTGTAAATGAAAAATCTCATCCATAGTACATTTTGAGATGAAAGCTTCAATCAAAATTTCAATTTCATAGCATTTTCATTGGCGGAAAACTACAACTAACCGTTCAATTCCTATCCACCGCATATCAACAATCAAATTAACCGGCAAAAACCTTGGAATATATGTGTAAAGGAGCTGGGAGCATGCAGGCTCCTCAAAGTGGAGATCCTTGATTTTTGCCTTATTTCCTATGTTAAATATCAGTAAGTTTGCTGATAAATTTATATGCTGCTATCTGATATGAGACGATTATTGTCGATTTATACATGTTGCTATAAATGCATTCTTAAACAGCCTGACCACGCAAGGCATGGTTAAAACAAGTAAAAATAGCAATTAAAACGAAGTACAGGGATTACATGGTTACCGAGGCAACATGAACATGAATGAATGCAGAAGAATGTTAACCTTCCCCTGGCATCATAGGTGGAGCAAAGGTTTCTATAAACTCCAAGAGTCTCTAACAATATGCTCCACATTCTTGTTCCAATATATTTCTTGAATTTTCAAATAACTTTATGGCCTCATCTATTCTGTACAGTTGCACATTTGCTAGTCCCATCTGGTTAGAATACAATTCCAAAGAAAGCGGATTGGTTCTCCCCGCTAGCATGGAGCTTTTTCACAGAACTCTTGAAAGAGCTTTCGAGCTTCCCCATAAATGCCCAACACTTCAGTTAATCAGCCAACAATTTCCTCTGATGTAGTCCCAGGTACAGGTTTTGAATATATCCTCAAGGAATTCTCAGAATAGAATTTGGATTCCCTTACCTTGCCTATCTTGTAATAGAGATCAGTAAGATGAATAAAGACTGATTCTACAATCTACAGAAGGGTGATTTTTGCCTTTTATGGATTTAAATACTGTAAGTGCCTTCTGATAGGCAAAAATTGCCTCATCAAATCTGCAAAGGGACGAATAAATGTTGCCAATCCTAATATCATTAGCCGACTCATTTGCTTGATTGTCAGCTATCTTTGACATGCTAGCAAGGACAAGGTGCTCAAGGGCAGATTCATAGTCAGCCTTTGCCTCATACACAAGAGCCATAAGCTGGTGGTCAGCCACGTCTTCAAGGGATGTCAGTGCACAGTGCTCATTGTGGATTTCAAGGGCCTTCCTGCATAGATTTTCAGCTTCGTCGAATTGCGTCGCTTGAACATTGGCCTCAGCTAAATACCTGACATTTTCAATAAGTTCAGAATGCACTTATGCTGATTAATGCAACAGCATCAAGAAAACAAATTGCAACATCTTTTTTTTTCTCTGCCCTGGTTGCTTAATTGGTCTGTCTATGGCTTTATCGTTTGCACCCAGCGGGTTAGAATTAAGCCATTAACCAATAAGCAGTGTGCAAAAAACAACATTGTAAGATAACCCTCTGGACCCAGTTTGTTAACAACGAAGGCAGACGAGGAACCACTTATTTTCGGAATATCATAAGCAATGCTGTGTGGTAAGGCTCTAACTATCAAGTGGAACCTATCTTCTGGTTCGCATTTAGCCATGTCCTGTCTGCAAACATGTCTTTATAACTTCAGTTAGTTATTATAGTCATTAACACCATTTTTATCTCTCTTGCAACAATGGCCTTTCATTCTTCAAATAATCAGTAACTAGACGTTTTATTCCTAGCGACAAGAAACTAAAGAAACATTCATTCACCCACCTCGCGAACTAACTGGTAAAATTAATTGAAAAAAATGGAAGGTTAGTTACCTTACCTGCAAGTCTCAGCAACTCTAGCATCCAAATCCCCGTGAGCTTCAATCTGGATCCTCCAGACAGAGTCATAGAACTTAATGGATTGGTCTAATTGACCCAAAATGGAGTACTTGTCCCCTAAATGCATACACCCGGAAAACTTCGCCAGCGCATGATCCGACCCATTTCTGAAAACCGGCACCTCGATGGACAGCTCCAAGATCAGAACCGCTTCCTCAAACCTTCTCAAGCTAGTATAAATCACCGCCAGAATGTGAAAGCTCATAGCCAGCTCCAAATCCGGACCCGAACACTTCTCGATCGATTTCGTGGCATAATCCAAGGCCAGATTCGGGTTATCACCGGAGGAAATAGTGTCTCGAGAGAGAAACTAACCAGGATCCGGATTGTCGAGGGAAGACTCATCAATGTGGATTTGATCCCTTTTCGTTAGCTTTGATCGTGAAACCGAAGGTGTGGGACAAGAGAGTCGCTCGGTGCCTCTTCCGTTTCAGTTCCGGTTACGATAACGCTAAACGGCCTCACATTCGGTGAAGTTTCAACGGAAACTTAACCCCGCATTAGCTAAGAAAAAAATCATCTCAGCTGGAAAATCATTGGTTTATTAAAAAAAACAGCAAATACAAATTAAAAAAAAGAGAGTCAGAGAATGATTAATAGGGATGAAAATGATAGCGATGGAGGTAGAGGGTCGCTTGGAGAAAGCGTCTCATGACCAGAGAATTTGGGTATTTTAATTTGATAAAGAGTTTAAGAAAGAAAAAAGGAAGTAAAAGAGAGAGGAAATCCATTTGGAGGAGAGAATAACAGGTTCAGGTGGAAAGCTTTCATGAGCTTCAAGAGTTCATTCGTTCTCCTTTTGTTGTGAAGCGTAGATTTTTACTGAATTTGAGACAGGAGATGGGGTTTCGCTTTCGTCTCCTTGCTTACTGTTTTTTGTAGCGTTCTGGTGGATTGGCTGGGAGTAGGAAATTGCCGTCTATAGTCGTTGTGCGGCTATACTATATTCGCCCATTATTTACGTACGGTAGTTAATATTGTTTTTTTAGAATAATATATTTTCATTCATATTCCAATGGCATAAGGATAACGTTATTTTTAATATATTCTTATTCATCGAAAAAGAAGAAGAAAGGATTGGTACTAAATAAGGCCATATTCATAAGATTATGAACATTGATATAATAGACCTTGAAGGTCGGGGAATCGTCTAGAATGATATGTCGTATGCACCTTCTTAAACAATAATTCTATCACTAAGATGTTATTTTAGTGGTACACTTGTTTGTTAACGATGAAAATAGCATCTCCAATAATAATAACATGAATTCATCCAATCTTGGTTGCGAGTTTAAGACTCGTGAAGCCAGCCACCTCCATTGATTCTGTATTGTGTCTCCTGTCTAAACATTGTCCAATACCTCCTATCATTATGTCATTATGGTCTCTTATCACCAATATTGATCTTTATGCAACCGTCATGAGTTTTGATTCATGAATTTTTAGAGTTAACACCCACCAATCTTGGAGTGGTGAATAAGGTCTTGGATGTCTCACAAAACTCTTTCTCAAGCTTCAAGCCACACCAAGATTTGTAATTTGTGGCGTTAGAGGAGATAATCTTGTGGTCTAGCCTTGAGAGTGTAAGAACTTCCTCGACCATGGAACATTCCTTGAGGGCATGAAGGATCGTCTCGATCCTCTGATTTCATATGGAAATGATTCATTAACCCAACTCGGCTGTCGAGAGCTTCAAATCTGTGGGTAATACATCGTAACAAGTTTGCCATCCAAAAACTTTTATTTTAGACAATGTGAAAAGCTTCGAAAGTATCTCCATGGGTAGCCTATCTCTCTCAATGTCGACCTTCATAAAAAGTCAATTATACCCAGATTTGGTTGAATAGCAACTTATATTATGGTGCTCCCAAATAAGGCCATCAGTTTCTTATGGTGATATAAGAGTACTCAAAATTATGCTAGCATCATGAACCAGAAAGATCTTTCTAACCTTGTTGTCATCCCATTTTGACAGTCCCTGAATTATAAAGTCCTTACACCAAATCAAATTTTCAATGTTATCCACGAACGTTTTAGCTAATGCTAGGGTTTAAACTCCCCAGCGATCAAAATGCATTCTAGAGGACCCGTTAAACCCAATTCGTCAAAAGTAGTCATCTTTTTCATATGTTAATTTTCTGAAAGGTTTTGAGTCGTAACAATTACGTCTACAAGATATGTATGTATTGATAATAGACTAAGAAAAAAAATCTAAATAAATATTACATTATAATCACCTTATAAAGAATATCCATTTTTTTCAATTTGTTTTACATGCTTGGATGCTTTTGTTAACGAAATATGTGACTAGTTAAAACATTACTAATAGATGATTAATTTTTAATTTTAGAATGACATAAAGTAATTATACCTTTACATGTAAACAAATATAACATTTATGATCAATCTTAATACGAATTTGGTAAATATCCATTATACCAAATAGACTTAGCAAATTTGATCCGTACCCGATTACCCGAATCGATTTACTCAAATCGAGACCTGATATAGAACAAATAAGATAATCCAAAATTGATTCGAAACCCGAAATAAATCAAATCGAACCGAAACCGACCCAAATTATAGTTTAACCGAAATCAATCTGAATAGAAAGTAACTGAACCGAAAGCAACCCGTACCAAAATCATTCCGAACCGAAAAAAATCCAAACCGGAAATAACCTGAATTGAAAACAACCCAAATTTAATTTACTCATTTCTGAACCGATCTTTGACATGATTTTAACTCGATAATTGAGTCTAAGTGAACAAATAATTTATTTATTTATTTAGTATTGTTATTATTATTTTTATCTATTTTTAGTAATTAGATAAATAGTAGAATGATATAATTTTTTTCTCATTTTATATTATACAATTAGTTCATCACCACATCTAGTAATAGTTTAATAGTTCAATATAATTTTTACTCTATTAAAAGACTATCTCTATGTCCAATAACTTCTAAATCAATCCTAAAATTTATAATGGTTTATAAAGTTATTTTTATACTTCAAAATATTCTAATTTGATTTAATTCATTTAAACTAAAACTTTTAGCCCTGAATTTGGGATGTGACAATATATAGTCACATAAATGTTTTGAATTACAAGTTATAAAGAGTAGCACCGATGATTAAGACGACAAAGAGTGAAGATTGTTGACCTAAACAGAAACAACTCGAATTAACTCAAAAATCTAAAGGTTGATCTAAACCAAAACCAACCCGAATTAACCCGTAAATCTAAAGGTTGATCCAAACCGAAACCAACCCGAATTGACTCGAAAATCTAAAGCTTGACCCGAACTGAAACCAACGATCCAATATTGACCTGACTCGAAACCAACCGATCTGAGATTAACCCAACCCAATACCCAAACAGAATTTAATTTCCTTTGACCTGAACTAAACCCGAACCCGGTCTGACCTGAATCAAATCAAATGCAATCCTAACCTGAAATAACTCAATCCGAAATGACCCGACCCAAACACGATTCGAATGACCCGATTGCACCTCTAATACCAAATATTGTATTAGGTCACGTGTTATTTATAACATGAACAAAATCAATATATTAGGGTCTATTTGTTTTATTGAAAATATTTTTTGAAAAATATTTTCTGTAAAATGAATTACATTTTCTAGAAAACGTTTTACAGTGTTTAGAATATATTGTGTAAACTATTTTACACTAGCCGATGAATTTATATAAATTATTTATTAAAAATATTAAATACAATAAATAATATTATTTATCATAAAAACTTAATTTTATCATTTTTTAAATATTTTTTATTAAACTAAGGTGAATACAAAGTATAATATGTTCTAAATGCTCTCAACTATTTGACAATGAACGTTTAATCACACCTTGTTACAATTGCTAGATTTGAACCCATGACCTCTAGAAACAGCAACGATTCGTTTAACCACTAAGGTAAGTTGGTTCGTGCTTAATTTTTTAAATATTAGAATAATTTATTCATTATTATTAAAATATTATTTCTATACTTTTATAAACAAAAATATTAATATTAGTACATTCAACTGAAATAAAAATATTATAAATTATATTAATTATTTATTAAAGTAAAAGTATTCTACTCTATTTTAAAAATTATTAATTAATATATTTTAAATATTTTATTAAAATATTATTAGATTATTATTTTTGGATAATTCTATTCATTACCCAAGAAAACAAGAGTCTTGCTACAAATTATAGTATACATAAGACAACAAAACATAAGAATAACCAACAAAGCTAAACAAAATCGCAGCAGGAAACAAAGGGAAAAATACTCAATTAAGGAATGCTCCAACTAGCACAGAGGGTGATATTCCTCAGGTCAGTTCTATTAATAGGCTTTCCGATCAATCGAATCCTAATAGCTTCCTTAATGTCCTGCAGAACAACCTCCACCGACCTCGCACTGCCCCCAAACAATCTATTGTTCCTCTCTTTCCAGGTGCAGTAAACGTGACCATTCCAGGCGAGCTTGAGAACCATAACGATGAGAGACTTTCCTTTGAGACAATGGATCGCCCAAGCCAGCTCACCATCCCAGCTGCCAATCATTCGAGACACACCACACAAAGCAATGATAGATCCCCAGAGGCTTTTTGCAAAATTGCAGTAAAAAATTAAATGCTCTCTAGATTCTGCCTCGAGACCACACAACACACAATTGACATCATCGATACCTAGCCCCATTTTTAAAATCTAACCCGCGTAGGAAGACGATTTAACATAGCCATCCATGTAATAACGCTCTGCTTGGGGATACGCCCAGAGAACCTGACCAAGTGCTGCCAAGGGACCTTGGGCGCTGTAATGCACATGCCTTCCCAGATTCGCCTCACACTAAGGTCAGAAGTCGAGCTAGCAAAAAGGTGAAAAATAGCAGGC
The DNA here is from genome assembly GCF_006381635.1 of Hibiscus syriacus. NCBI lineage: Eukaryota > Viridiplantae > Streptophyta > Magnoliopsida > Malvales > Malvaceae > Hibiscus > Hibiscus syriacus. The sequence continues at coordinate 224,083 of NW_024063057.1, read as the reverse complement.
CTAATTTTCAAAAGGCATTTGAAGCTCCAGCTAACATTATTGGGAATGTTCAACTGCCAAAAGTCATCATTTTTAATCACATAGGATCGCAACCAAGCCACCCAAAGGGAGCCTCATTAACAGTTTTCTGATTAAGTGCACGATGCATGCCTTATTCCAAACACCGATATCCTGCACACCCAAACCCCCTTCGAACTTCGATAAACAAATTTTCCTCCAGCTAACACGTGCGCCTTTCGTAGGCAAATCAGACCCCTTCTAAAAAACGAAGAACATAGCTGCTCGATTGTTCTAATAATCTCATTTGGTAAAATAAGCTGCCTACACCAAAAGTTTGCCATGTTGAATAAAACAGCCCCGATCGACTGTAGTCTTCCAGTAAAATTGAGGTGCTTATTGGCCTACAAATTCAACTTAGCCTTGATTTTGTCCTTCACAGTTAACTTCCTAGACACCAGTGGAACACCTAAGTATCTCACCGGGAGACTACCCAGGTTAAAACCAGTAATGTCCTTGATTGCAGTACACTGCTGTGCAGAAATTCCAGCAGGGTAAATTTCACATTTGCTAGCATTCAACTTTAGACCCGACATCGAATAAAAAATGTCCAAGACAACTTGCACCCCAATGACAGAGTCCATGGAACCTTTGCAAAAGATGAGCAAATCGTCCGCAAAGCAAAGGTGGGTGAGCCCGATTTTTTTACACTTAGGATGAAAATTAAACACCCCCTTAGCAGCAGCTAGATTTAGAAGCCTGGATAAAACATTCATAGCCAGGACAAAAATGTATGGGGAAAGGGGTCCCCCTGCCTCACACCCCAAGCACCCTTGAAGTAACCAACTGAGCTACTATTAAGAACACTTGAATAACTAGGGCTCGTAATAAAAACCCATATCCAGCCAACAAATTTTTCAGGTAAACCCAAAGTATGTAAGATGATCCTCACAAATTCTCAGTCTAAAGAATAGAAAGCCTTCTGCAAATCTATTTCAAGAGCACATCTAGGCGATATATTCTTCCTAGAATAGCCTCAAACAAGTTCCTGGGCAAGAAGCATATTATCTACAATGCTTCTCCCCTTCACAAAAGCAGACTGATTCATTAAGATCATGCTAGGGAAAATAACAGACAACCGATTCACCAAGATCCTAGTAGTAGTTTTGTAAATGACAGAGCAACAAGAAATGGGTCTATAATCCTTAACCATGCTCGGGTTGGAGACTTTAGGGACCAAGACTACAATAGAGCATTAAAAGACGGTAACATAAAAGAGTTTTCGAAGCAGTACCTGATAGCGGCCAAGAAATCATTTCCAACTATAGGCCAAACACACTTGAAGAAGTAAGAATTAAAGCCATCCGGACTAGGGGATTTGTTATTCCCTTTACCCCAAATAACATTTTTAATCTCCACATCAGAAACATATTTGATTAAAGCATCAACTGCACCTCTAGGCAGTGAATAGTTAAGGTGGTCCTTGATGACATTTACGTTGTAACACTTAACATCCGGATCAACCATCCCGAGTTGTTTCTTGAAGAATCGAATGACCTCATTCGGCATATCCTCAAAAGAATCCAATTTGACCCCGTCTTGATCATAAAGGACTCAAATAGTGTTTCTCATCCTCCTGCTAGCCACCATGGAGTGAAAGAAACGGGTACCTTGGTCACCATCCTTAATCCAGTAGACTTTAGCCTTTTGTTTATAGAATAACAACTCCGCCTGCTCAAGGGTCTAAAGTTCTCTTTCTGTCGCCAATTCATCTCTAATAAAATTGCCAACAGAAACAGTACACAAATTAGAGAGTTGAATGCTTTTAAGCTCATCTCTAATAAAATATTATTAGATTATTATATTAATATTAAACACACAAAAAATATTATTCATTATTAATAATTCATTATATATTATTAAAATATAAACATAATATCTTATATTATTATAATATAATTGAGTATAATATAATAATATTAAAAAATATAATATTATATTATTATAAATATTAATTAATATATTTTAAATATTTTAATAATTAATATTTTAATAATTAATATTTTGATTAAAATTATATTAAAATATTATATTAATATTAGATACACAAAATAAAATTATTTTGAGTATTTTTTTATGTGAAAGGTTCGAAAAATGACTTATGAAAAATCAGTTCGTAAGTCATTTTTCAAAAAATGAAAAAGAAATTATGTTGACCAGGAAAATGTTTTAGATTGATCAACTAGTTTTCCTCCAACTAAACACTGGAAAATAAGAAAAACGTTTTTCGAAAAATATTTTACATCAAACAAATATACTCTAATTTAATATATATATATATATATATATTTAAAAATGAAGAAATAATTTCTAATTATTCAATAAAATGTTCAACTTTATTTTATAAATTAAAGGCATTTTTATGGGTTTTGGGCCACCTAAACATCCACTTATATAATACCTCTCAACTAATTTGTAAGGTATTTAATTATGATTATTTTATATCATAATCAAATAGTTACAAAATTTGATAATTATAAAAATTTGTGGCCACTCCAAATAGGGATAGACACGAGCCGGATTTCAATCAATTTGATCTGACTTAAAAATTATACATTTTTCATTTGATCGATCCGACCAAAAAATATATACCTTCCATCTGAATCAAATTCGATCCGATTTTTCATATAAAATTCGATTTTGGCACGACCCGAAATAAAATATTTATTAAAAAAAATTATTTATTCAATAAAAATAAGAATTTAATTAAAAAAATAATATATAGAGTGATATTATTATAATTATCCTAAACGTATTAGATAAAATTATATTTTTTATGGTCGGATCAGATATTTTTTCTCTAAATCTGAGTTTAATCAAACATAATATCTAAAAATATCTAATCCGACCTAAACTTAAAAATTTTAAAAATTCTAAGTCAAAAGACGCTTCCGTGGCCATCCCTAACTCCAACGGTTCCTTAACGTATGACCATGTTTTGAAATGAAATGGTATATTCGTTAATAACTTAGACGTTAAGGCCAAATTGCTAAACTCAACAAATTCTTCAAAACAGAATTATAGTACACAATAGTCAGTACAGACTCATCCCTCCCCGCCCAAATATGCTTTCTGGTTCTTTCATCGCCTAATATTCCTCTCTTGTTCATCCCCTTTAGAGCATCTCCAACGCTGCAATAATGTGGCACATATCTCCACTTTGGAGTGGTACAACGCTGCGCTAAACTGATCTCTACTGTGAAGATATTTGAAACTGCAGGCTACATGTAGCGTGCTACTGTAGTAATGTTAAAAAAAACTTTTTTTTTATAATTTTTAATTTTTGTTTTATGATTAAATTGTAAGATATATAAAAATATATTAAAATTAGATGAATAAACATAGTAATTTTACTCTACGAAATGCATTAATTGAACATTTGTAGAATGAATATTCTAATTTAAAGAATTAAAATAAATAATTATATAACTTATGTTTTTCATATTATTATTATTAATTGTACTTTTATTATTTATTTATATTTTCGTAATGTTATTTATAAATGTTTTATTTATGTATTATATCTCGATATTTTTTAAAAATATATATGTTTTATTTTTTATTTGTAAAATTAATATTATAATAGTTTAAATATTATGAATAAAGTAGAGTTGATGATAACGTAGATATAATATTAAACATGAATTATTATTTTATATTTAGAGTAGAGATAAACATGTTTTAGAGTACAGATGAAGACTAGAGATGGTTTAAGGGGTACTTAAAAAATATAGCCGAGAGCTTCCAGCCTCCCACTCTCTCGCCCTCCCTTTTGCTACATTTTTGTCTCGCCCCATTCTCTGTAGCAGTCAATTTCGCTCTCCTCTCACAAACGACGAACGAAGAGCTCTCAAAGGTATATTTCTCTATCTCTAAATGACAATGTTATTTGTTCCTCTCTTAAATATCTTTTGCTGGTGTTTTCTTTTCTTTTCTCTTTTCTCTTTTCTTCAGGATGTCATCTTCTTTCATATCGATGCGAGACATTATTGAAGTTACAGGGGAAGCAGGGGCGGTTCCTCTGCCTCCTCGGACTCCGTTTTCCGGAGACGGTGAGAAAGAACTAGAAGCTTTGTCGGGAAAAGAGGTGGAAGTAGCCGATTCTTTGATCCATCTTCAACAGAATGAAGAATGGATAACGCGGATCGCGGAACAGCTTTTGGAGACTATGGAGAAAGAAAGTGACAAAGCGACCGAGAAATCATCTGATTTCGTATAAGGAGTTTAAGTCTGCTTGGAATTCTCTACCTCAGCAGAGAAAGAGAGAGTTTCAAAGAAGATGAAGTTTCTGAATGTTTTGAGGAACCTTCGTTAGGTTCTTTAGAAACTGTCAACGTAAAATCAACTCATAATGGAGAGGCACCTCTTGAATTAAGAGAGGGAGAAAATCCAAATATACTGAAAGAGAAATGTCAAGACTCCATCGGAAAAGGAGAGTCATATAAATCGCAGGAAGAAAATGAATGGACTGAAAAAATAGAAAAGCTAAATAAGATGATGAGAGTGCATAGGTACGAGAAAATCGTTGATAATGCCAGCGTGGCTCATATACCCTTGAAGTCGTGTGCTAAGATAGGCACAAGCAGGGACAGACCGTATAACGGCCGTTATATTGCGGTATCGACAGCTCCCGTTACTGATATCAGCCGAAATCACGATGTAAAACGAAATCACACCCATAACAACCGATAACGACCGCAATTTAACGGGTAAAGGTCGATCGCGGCTATAACGGACCGTTTTTACCTTTAATCCCCGTTAATGGATCCTCTTTGTCTTCCTCAAGAAGAGCTTCGTCTTCCTCTTCGGCTATAGGTTTCGGTTGATTTGCAGTGGAGGATCCTGCAGAATTGTAGATAGGTTTCTGGGGTACTGCTTGCGTTGTGTTGTATCGTCACCGCTTTTGATGTTGCTGGCCAAGTGTCGATAACCCCTCGCTGACTGTTTTAATCGATCGAATGTTGCAGTGATGGTCTTCTCTTGGACAGTAGTTGCAGAGTTTTGAGGGGCCTTTTATTTGATGAGTATGGATGGTGATGCCGTTAGTTTTTCCCATTTTATGGTTTCCTTGTTTCTACTCAAAGGTTGTTGATGATAATTATTAGGGGTTCTGGGTTGTGATCCTAGATTGCGAAATCTAGTAATAGTCGAGTTCAATTGTGGTGGTTGTTCCTTGTTCAACAATAATATGATACACTATTTTCCCTCCATTTAGGTTAGGAACGTTTTTTTAACCAAATTCATATTGTTTATCCTTGTTTTGTATGTAGTGTGAATAAATCTATACAAAACGCTTTTAGAAAAACACAAATTTTTTATACGAAGGTGAACACAAATGAAATTTTAAGACAAAAATTCTTAGTTATTATTATTCTTAGTTGTCACGTTCATATTTTAAATCTTATTATTTACTCAATATTTTATATTTTTTTATTTTTTTATGAGTTAATATAATATTCTTAAGAAATTTATAAATAAATACAAAAAATAATTAATGATGGTAAAAATTGTGTTTATGTATTAATAAAAATCTATAAGTGTTACAAAATACTCTAAAAATCATTAAAAGTGATTTTCTATAATTATAATTACTATATTTTATAATAAGTTGTGTGAATTTAAAAAAAAAATTCACGTCCACGATACCTGCAGTGACCGCGATAGCATCCATTACGTCTGCGACCGAAAACGTGACCGCGACCGCAATTTAAATCCCTAAGAGTCAAAATTAAATATAAGCAGAGGCTGAAATATTAGAGTATTTAAGAAAAATATAAAGACTTATTAGATACTTAAACTCAAAATTTAGCATGTAACAAGCGACATTGGTGATTAAGAGATTGTTGTTATCCTTGAGGTCTCGAGTTCAAGCACGTATGTAAGGGTATGAGCGTCCATTATAAAATAGTTAAAAGTCTTTGTACATATATTATTTTGTATTCACCCTAAATTAAAAAAATAAAAACTCAAAAGACAACATCTAATTTGTCTAATATTTAAACTTACAATGACTTAAATTATAATTAGATCAAAAATTTGAAAGCACATACATATCATTCTTTAGTTCGATCCCTACTTGATTAAATATTTAATAATTTTTATATTTTAAAATTTTAAAATTTTAAAATTTATTTTTCCGTGAACTAAAATACTATTAAACTAAAATTATATCGAATATATAAATTTTAACAGGGACCGAGCCCCTTGGGCAGTAAGGGAGCTTCGTCCATGGGCACAAGTTTTGAGAACTTTGACCCCGAATTGAATATACTTTGCCATTAAATTGAACTACACAGAAAATACTGCAATGATGGAAGAAGCGTGGGAGACACTCCTGAAATCTTACGTATATTACAAAGGACTGCCTGTTGGAACCCTAGCGGCTATGAATCCTACAGCCGAGGCTTTGAATTACAATCAGGTATAATTTGTTTAGTTCTTTGTTATCGTTTTTGTTTCTTCAAATTCAATACCTCCCTTGTTCTGTTATAGTCCTTCGTTTGAAAATGAAACTGAATTTCTCTTAGACGGTTAGTTTACTGCATCTTTCTTTAGTAAGCTAATTAGGAGCTATTGTGTATGCTCAGATTTTTTACTTATTGCAATCTGGTCTTCCTAAATCCTTTTGCATTTTGAGACATTTTCTGTTTGTTGAATGATTTTAATGAATTCTTAATTTGATATTTATGAGAACCATTAATCTACTTCTTAGCCATATTGTTTACTAAGTCGATCTATGGTTACACTCGTTATGTTACTTGCGATGAAAGTAGGCACTTCATGATCAGCCCTACGAGTAAGTTGCAACTACAAATTTTGTGGGTAAAGGTAATGCAGGAAACTGGATTTATATTGTTGCCTTTACTATTTTTAGTTGAAACTTATTTTATCACGAGTCGTTATATTTTCCTAATCTATTTTAAAACAAACGTTGAAGGCATTTTCCCATACAAGTGAAAGTTGACACTTGTTGTAGATGCCAATACTGAGAGAACTTGGTGAATATTTTACAGTAACTAAAAAAATCAAAGACAATTTTTATTTTTGGCTAAACAGCCTAAACTACTATTCAATCGTAGTATTTAACGTTTATCAAGTTCATTCGCTGATTTTTTTACTTTAATAAATAGAACGAGTTAAAAGATGTTGAATTCCTTATCTCATAATTGCCAATTACATGGAACCAATAGCATTGGCAATTCTTATCTTGCAGGTTTTTGTGAGAGACTTTGTTCCCAGAGGCTTAGCCTGTCTAATGAGACCAGCCAGTGCTGGTGGCGATCCAGAGATAGTAAAGAACTTCGTGTTAAAGACTCTCCACCTCCAAGATTGGGAGAAAAGGATAGTCAACTTTACACTTGGAGAAGGTGTCATGCCTGCCAGTTTTAAAGTTCTTTATGATTCGCATAGGCAGAGGGAAACCTTGGTTGCAGATTTTGGTGGCAGTGCTATAGGGATGGTTGCTCCTGTTGACTCTGGGTTCTGGTGGATCATTCTGCTAAGATCATATACCAAGTGCACGCATCATTATACACTTTCAGAAATGCCTGAGGTGCAGAGAGGAATGAAGCTGATACTTAACCTTTGCCTTTCAGATGGATTTGATACTTTTCCAACTCTTCTGTGTGCAGATGGGTGTAGCATGATTGATAGGAGAATGGTAAGTTATCCTGTTATCATGAAATTATCCTTTGACTGCTCTAAAATTTTAGTATATGGTTTACCAATCTAAATAGTCAATATTATGTTGCCCTCAGAGCCTGTGATCTACCAGTGCATGATTTTATACTGGCCCTTGTCTAGTAGCAGAGAAGTCATACTCGCCACGCTATATTTTCTTTCGTTCTGAACCTCGATTAACTATGCCAGTAATTTTGCAAGGTTTTAGACAGAGGAATTATAGCTCGATTTATATTTTTTGGACTCATTTTGTGTACTGGAGTGCCTAGTGTTGCTTCAGGTGTTGGTTCGGTACTGCTATTTTGGGATTTTAATGCACTAAGATTGAGTGTAATTTTGGAATTCAAAGTGCTTGCACTTTGGGTAGGGAATTTATGGATATCCTATCGAAATCCATGCCCACTTCTATTTTGCATTAAGGTATTCAAGGCAGATGCTGAAACCAGAACGAGATGGCAAGGAATTGATCAAGCGCATTGATAAGCGCATAACAGCTATCAGTTATCACTCCGAAATTACTACTGGCTTGATTTCACACAATTAAACAACATATATGGTTACAAACAAAGACTTGCACAGTTTTGGCATTGTGGTAAGCAACAAAGACTTGCACAGTTTACGGCACGACAAAGATTAACGAATCTCAATACACAGAGTTCATAACTGTAAGGGCCAAGAACAAAACAGCAACGACCCCACGGCTCTTTCTCCCCAACCGGCTTAACATTAAACCAACGGGAAGGATCACTGCTGAGAATCCGTTAATTTAAAGAAAAAATAAGAAAAAGGATTAACTATTTGAATACTCACTTTAACTACTGGAAAGTTTTAATTTAAACATTAATCTATTATTTTATCAATCAAACCACTTAACTAAAAGATATCATTTAAGTCACATGTCATTAAAGAAATATTGATGTGATAGTTTTTTCTTCTATAAAATGTTGATGTGATAGTTAAATAAAAGCATAATATAAAAAATACCCCTAACATTTGATAACATTGTCATTTTTATCTCTATTTTTTTTTGACATTTTAATCCCAATATTTCATTTTGAGGCAAAAACTCTTTTTATAGATGAAAATTGTTAGTCAACTAATGGTCAATATCTTGAGATAACATGGCGGACTTACATGACATTATAAATCACGTGGCAGTGCCACATATATAAAATGTTGACGTGACAAGAACGAGGTGTCATCAATTTTTTAAATTAATTTTATATGTTTTTATATAATGTATTTTGTCTATTGATGAGATTAAATTCAGATATTCGTGGAAACTTGAACTTGGGACATCATACATGGAATCCCCATGCCCAACCACCACACTAACTGTTACCTTTGAGTTAAAGTATTTAGCATATACATTTTGTCTCATATTTTATCAAACATTTCTTCATCCTCTCTTCACTGGTATTTCTTCTTCGTTCATTATGAAGAACCAAATTCAGATATTCGTGGAAATCAAGCGAAGACGAAAAAACTATGATTCAAGCAAGTTTTAGAGCCGTATTTCTCGGTAGCACGAATGAGCTTGTTTCATTGATGGAAGAGAAATTCTCAGAACTTGGAATTGTGAAAGAAGATCGCTTCAAGATGAGTTGGGTTGAATCAAAACTGTACTCAACCTAATTTCCCATCGATGTACCACTGGTCCTATATTCACATTCCCCTTTTCCTCTGCTCCTAATGGGTTAACTTTCAACTCTGTTTTTGGGTTTAGGGTTTATATTTTTTGTATGGTCGCTGGTAAAAAAAATGAGGGGAGAAGAGAAAAGAAATTATCGACTTTAGTTGAGTTTTTCTTTCCTTCTAGGAGTAAATAAATTATCGAATTTAGTTAAAGTTTATTTCTAATGAGCCATTCCTCATTGCTTTTGATATCGACTTTAAAGTTTCTTTCTTAGTTGAGTTTTTGAATATTGAATTTGGATAATGAGCGATTTTAGTTGCAGGATTTAACATGAAGCGTGTGAGAGGAAGAACAAAGATAACAAAAACGACAGAACCAAAGAGGAAATTGTTTTCCCAGTTTTTCAAAGTAGTGTTGTTGGATAACGAGGATTTAAAGTTTGAACTTGAGATTTGAGAAGGATTTCGGGATCCAACAATGCATAAAATAGAAACAACGGGAAAATGCAGCAGGATAAGATGTTGGATTACAAGTTGAAGTTAACGATGAAAGGCCATGGAAAATTGCAATGACGCTGGAGGTGACGATGAGGAGATGGAAGTTGCATGTTAGAGAAAAAAGAAATACTTTAACGTAAGAATTTGAAATACTAAACGTCAAAACGCTTGAAATAAATATTTTTTTTTCATCATATAAGCATAAGAAACATGTTGACCTGGTGGTTTGGGTTTTACTTTCCATTTACCTGAATCTGTTTCGATTTCCCTTCAAGCATAAAGTTTTTCTTACTTTGTTTATATCATCACCAATTAGAGAGTGACATTGTTCCTCCTTAATTGGTTGCAATAGAAATTATTATTTTTATTTAAAAAATTAATGACATGACATATTGCCGTGTCATCACCTACTATGACGTGGATATGCCACATCATCACCTCGTTCCACATGTGTTGGTTGAGTCAACTTTAAGGGTTGATCGTTAGTTGAATAACGATTTTCATCCAATGAGAGAGTTTTTGACTCGAAATAACACATTGGGAGTAATGTGTTCTAAAAAAATAGGAGTTAAAATGACATTGTTGTCAAACGTTAGGGGTAATTTGTATTATTATGTCTTAAATAAATTTGTATAATATTTAAATGAAATATTAAATTTGACATGGTGGTTAAGCATGCATTTCCTTATCCATCATATGCAGGTTTAAATCTCTCAACCCTAATATTTTTTTAATTTTCATTAATAAGATAACCTTTAATAAAATGTATTGCTAACTTTTAACCAATGGGTAGATTTGACTAAATGGTTAGAGCTCCTAAATCTCTTTCCACACATCTTAAGTTTGATCCCTCTTTTATTAACTTCGGTAACACATATTATTATTTAATTAAATGATTAAACTAATTGAATTAAATTAAAATTATGATCAAATTAATAGAGTATATAAAAAATAAAATTCCAAATGTACAATTATATAAATTTACTTAACTGTCATGCCATTATTTTTGTTAATTATTAATAATATATTTCTTGATTGATATCCTTTAAGTAATTAAGTGACATGATTAACGAAATTGATACATAAATGGTCAAGTTAGAACCTCACCCATAATCAAGTGACTATTGGAATAGTTAGTTTATCCTAAAAAGAAAACAAGGCCAAACAAATGGTAAAAGGAGGAATCGTGTGATGCACAACACATGCCATACTTTAAATCCTTAATACAAAAATAAGTGATTGAACTTTGTCTAAAAATATGATTATGTGCTTAAAGAATATTTTGTTAAAAATCGATGTCTAAAGTTTCTAAAGGTATACATTTAGGTGTCCGTCATTAAAAATTGTAGTAAAGTGATCGTTAAATGGCACATATCAAATTCTGATAATTTTGAGAATTTATTTAAAAATAAAAAATATTTTTTGTAAAAGAAAAAAAAAGGAGCAGTGCCCCCGCATGCTCCCTCTCCCCTTACCCCCTGCAATAGGTTGTCAGTTGTCCGACAGTGACCATAACTGTTACTATCATTGGCATCGAAGTCAACCTCCGATCAAACCCTCGGTGACCTTTCGCTGTAAGCTGTAGTCGTTTTTCGTGGAGAAACGTTCGAAGTTTCATCATATTTTAAGTCACTGTCGTTATCTTTCATCGATTTTGGTCGATCCCGACATCCATATGCAATGCCGTCACCAACATTCAAACCACCATCCAATTCCGCTCAAGACTCATCCTCGGCGTCGCTCCGTCAGTGCTCCTTTGGTGTTCCACCATGATAACGGAGTTGAAATGAGATATTTTAGTTTTTTTTGAGTTTTTTTTATAATTTTATTAAAAGTTTGGGGTTATTTTGTAAATAAATTAAGTATTTTTAAAAAAAATTATTTTTATTAGAAAATAATATTTTTAATATTAAAAAAATTAAAAAATTATATATATAAAATAATATATCAGTGAACACCTGTAACTGAAAAAACTTTAAATATTAATTTTTGGTAAAAAAATTTAAACAAAATTATTTTTTAAGGTAAAATTCAGCCACTTATTATTATTATTACTATTTTATTAAGACTACGTTAAAAAGATAAAAGCAGCCAGCTAGCAAAAGGAAAGTGTGGCGCCACTTTAGAACTAACTGTCTTCCTCCTTTCTCTCTTTAACAAAGCTGATTTACCAACATTTGCGGTTTAATAATCGCATCCCAACAATTTGATCGAATAAGGCGATGGAAGACAGATGCAGCTTCATATCGTGCGACAAGCTAGATCGAATGGCTAATTGGGTCGGCACCAGCGTGGCCTCTGCATTTTTCGCATCGATGGAGCGGTGCTCCTGTATTAATCTCAGCACCACCGATTTTGATGAGGATGAGGAAGCCTATGATCGCCCCCTTGTGTTCACCAAGCCGCTTCTCCATGACGAACATGAAACCGAACCGCGATCCAAACCAACCCCTTAGACCCATTCCATCCATTTGCCCAACGTTGTTGATCACTTCGTCTTCTAGGGTTTGTTCCCTCTGTTTCGGTATTTTTTTCCTTTTCTTTTTATACGTGCCTATGATGTATTGAGTTAGTCGTTGATTCAATTCTCTTGTAGTTTGGTTTTTAATTTGATGTAAGTTTCTTCTTTTTTTAATTATCATTTGAATCGAATTTCCAAGGAATTTTTGGATTTCTTTGTAATTTAATTTGAAGATGATGCAACTTTACAATTCTCAACTCATTTGCCGATGCATCATGTTGTTGCGTGTTTTTTATCCCAATAACTTTCTTGTTCTGGGACTGTGCGAAGTGAGTTCATGTTTAATGTTAATGAAGTCCTTCTTTTTGCCTTTTCTTCTTTTAATTGGACTTGGGCTATTGGTGATTTCTCTTGTAAATTCATTAGAAAAGCAAAAAGAAAATACCAAACGCATAAATTTATATTGTTCTTTCACTAAGTTGTCAGCATGTTTTTCAAAATCTTATTCAACTAGTGAAACTAGGAGGGATGAGAGGCAGTAGTGGAAGTGTTCTTTGAGTTTTGTTTTCAGCAACTTAGCCTTGTTTTGTCAGTTTACTGTGCATGCCACAGGTGCATTTCTTTCTTCCCATGAAAGAATGTCATGTTTGCTTTAGCTAGGATCCTTGTGTCTGCCCTGGAATTCTAATGCTTTCAGTTGATATATTCTTAATTTGGATTATTCTTTATGGTAGAGTTTGTTTTTGGCTGTAGTTTTGATTATTTATAAATGATTCTCTGGGTAGGATGAAATCAAAACTGCTAGATATTTGGTTTGGATACTTGATGAAAGCTCTTTTCTATGAAATTATATAGATATTTAAAATGACCTACTTGTTTTCGAATAAAATTGTGTATCATCGTTATGCATACAACGATCATGAAAAGTATAAATACATGATATTTTATATATCCAAAAAACTCTCTATATATATACCAAAATCTGATGTTTCCTAAAACATTATTCCAATATCCTACAAAACTCATATATGTAACATAAACCCTGGATTAAATCTTTCTAAAATATTTCTCACAACATTTTGAGAGTGTTTTTCAAAAGTACTTTTGGGTCTAAAAGTGCTTCTAACAATAGAAACAATATAAAACAGATGACTTTTTAGGTTAAAAGTACTTTTCAACATAGTGCTCCTTGTATAAGTGTTTTTGGGTTGCCAAAATATCTGGTAATAGATAGACGGTAATTTCTTCATCAATGAAATACATATTAGAGTTGAGGAAGTTACAAAGGTGGGTCACAAAATTTGGTCTGATGGTGTTGTAAGTTACATGTATCATTGTATGTTTATTAAATCTTTACAATTTGGAGCCCATGGTCGTCCTTGGAATCTCCTCTACACACCATGTAACTGCATTTTTTGCAATCAAAACCACTGATTTACTACAACGGAAGAAATTCAAACGTGGAATTTCTTGATATCTGATTCCTGAGCAAACCCACCCGTGTGTTTCTCTGCAGTTGGGGCAGCTTGAAGCCGGTTTGTTTTCACTGTAGGAAGCTTATGTTTCAACTTGCAGGTCCAGTGTGAGTGCATCCGAAACCGATGAACCATTAACTATTTATGTTTTACAGAATAGAAGCTTGCCATCAGTACTGATTAGTGTTTAGTTAACATAAAATGAATCACAATTGGATTGGATTATAGCAGGAAAGCTGGCAGACTGGGACAGCTTTTCCATTTGTGTTTGCTATCATAAAGACAATGACCCAGCCAACAGAAACATGTTCTCTCCATTTGTCCATTGTTCTGCAAATTGTTTTTCCTTTATTTGAATGATGATCAAGATAATGATACTGCTGTGCTGTACGCTTGCTGATGGCTTTTGCTTGTTGCCGCTGCTACTTATTGCACTCAGACATGGAAATATAGTTGATCACTCTGTCTCAATGGTTTCTCAGTAAGCTGAAAATCCATTTTTTTTTAAATTTTTTCTTATGCTGTAGCATCAATCTTTACAGTCATAAAATATAAAGAAACAACTCTATTAAGCTAACCCTTTTGTCTCAAGCATGCATGTCATGTAGATTAAGATGTTGATAAATAAACTTACACCATGATTTTCTTTTTCTTTTCTTTTCTTTTTAAGATGGGGGATAGAAAAAGAAAAGCAAAGGTCTTTGCTACAGTTGGAATCTTTAATTAAATTAGATGGTATTAGTTAAAAGCTTAAAATTTTGGTTTCAGCCATTTTTCTTGGACACTTTAGGCCAACTGCTCCCCTTCTACCCATATTCTATATTCTATTGGGTATGACTGTAAATGAGATAAGATAAACTACAAGTTATTCAAATTTGATTTGATAAAGTTTAATCTAACATTCTATTTGAATAGAGTTGATTTGAGATCGAACTCAACTCTAGTTATTAACGAGTTGAAGTGAACTACTTGATATTCTACTTAAAAAAGTTATGAGCAACTAAAAAATAATGATATATTAAAAATTTAATTTTTAAATTAACTTATTAATAATATTATCATTTATATATTTTTTCAAATACAAAATAAGGTCTTCATGTATTTAATGTTTAGGTTTGAGCTTGAGTTAGAGTTTCAATTTTTTATTTCGAGTTTGAGTCGAGCTTGACTATTTTAAACTCAAGAGCTTTCGATTGGAGTAATACTCATCTCATTTATAGCCCCACTGTTGGGATTTAGATTTAATAAAAAATGGGTTAGGGGGACGGTTCCATAATGAACCTCTGCAATATTCGATTAAAAACAATGGATTAAAAACAATTGGTTAAAAAATCTCAAAGTTCTTGGCTTAGGTGAAAGCAAAATCTTAAACTAAGAAACAATTTTGGAAGTTCAAGCCACAGGGTGCAGCAATGCTTATGATAGTGTCAAATGGCAGATGTCTGAAAAGATCATAGCAAACAAACCCATCTTTTTCTCCCCATTGCTACCTTTGTTTCGAGTACTACAGAGCTAATATAATTGGTCTAATCGTTTGTCTTTTCTACCTTTTCGTTTCAACCGGCATCCTTCAATTTTCATACCCTTACTCGCAAAGACATGCATATCCCATTCAAACCAATATATATATAAAGAGCCAATAATTTCCATTAAAAGAAATGATAACATATTAAGAGCAGTTAAGCAAAATATGGAACTTCAACAACTATTAGAGGGAAAAAAAGATATTCGGTCGGTGTTGCTTAACTTTCATGCCTGAACGTAGCTGAAAAAATCCAGTTTGTAATAACTGGTTTTCAGTGACATCAGTTATATAATATAAGACATGCGTACTTATACGTGGAAACTAAAATAATACAAAGCAAACGTAAGGACAAAGAGAGTAGAGATGTAGCTGTTGAGTGTGTATATTTTTCTCAGTCAACGACATATTTTAACTGGGAAAACGTTGACAGATTACAAATAAAAAACAAAAGAAAAATAATTTGCTTTTCCCTGTTAAGGAAATGGCTAAAAATCCCTAGCAACACAATGGGGTCACGGTGAATAATCACGCCCCCAACACATTATTATCACGACACCACGTTAGAGCCTTGAGGTATCATGAAAGCTGACAAACATAATTCACCTACCAAAAAAAAAACTTTATTGTTTCTACTTCTAGCTTCCATGGTTAAATTCTTAAAATATTCAGTGGCTTCACTCTTTAAATTGGCCCCCTTCTCGCTTCCACTCCCTACCTTCCTGCTCTCTCCCCAGATGGCCACCTTTGCCACCTTCTGCTTTCTCTTCTGCTTGTCGATGTCGTATTATCTTCAAGCTTTCCCTGCCATGGCACATGAATGGCCTAGAGGGGGCTCGACCAGGTTCTATGATTTCAAGGTCAATCCATCAAATGCATGAACTATTCTGCTATGCCTATATAATTATCTTTATATTCTCATTTCTGTTTTTTTTTTCAATGCAAACAGGTGCAAACCTTGAGAGTTACTAAGCTGTGTAACACCAAAGAGATTGTTACCATTAACAAGATGTTCCCGGGACCTGTAGTTTACGCCGAAGAGGACGATAGAATCATCGTCAAGGTCACCAATGAGACCCCCTACAATGCCACCATTCACTGGTATTATTAATCAGAAAAAGTCCCATGGTTTACAGATTATATAACATTATTAATCATTGCGCCCTGTTGTTCTCCTAGGCATGGTGTTAGGCAAAAGCTATCATGCTGGTCCGATGGTCCATCTTACATTACCCAGTGTCCCATTCAAGCTGGCCAGACTTTCACGTACGAGTTCACGATGGTGAAGCAGAAAGGCACCTTTTTCTGGCATGCCCATGTTTCTTGGCTTAGGGCCACTGTTTATGGTGCCATTGTTGTGTATCCTAAGGCTGGGGTCCCCTACCCTTTCAAGCATCCATACGAAGAACATATTGTAATCCTAGGTATTTATACGTGTATATATGATCTCCTTCGATCCGACATGCCAAAGTACTTTAAATAATGTGATCGATTATGTTTGGTTATGATGATCAAATGTGGCAGGGGAGTACTGGCTAAAAGATGTACTGCAACTAGAGCAACAAGTTCTAGCAAGCGGAGGAGCCGCTCCACCGGCTGATGCATTTACCATTAACGGTCACGCAGGCCCTAACTACAACTGCTCCAAAAACGGTATAAACATAGTTAAAACACTATTTCTTTATTGTATTTAGTTACATCTGGTCACTTAATTTGATCATGGAGGGCAGGTGTATACAAGATCAATGTGGTTCCCGGGAAGACATATATGTTGAGGCTAATCAACGCAGCGTTAAACATGGAGAACTTCTTTACCATAGCTTATCATAAATTAACAATTGTGGAGGCCGATGCCGAGTACACCAAGTCGTTCACCACAGACCGTGTGATGCTGGTACCGGGGCAGACCATGAATGTCCTTGTCACAGCTGATCGGCCCATAGGAAAGTACTCCATGGCCATGGGACCTTACATGTCTGCCCAAAATGTTTCGTTTCAAAACATATCGGCGATTGCTTACTTCGAATACGAAGGTGCATCCCCTAACAGTTTATCATTACCGGCTAACTTACCTAGCTTTAACGATAACCTTGCTGTAAAGACTGTCATGGATGGTCTTAGAAGCCTTAATCCTGTTAATGTTCCAAAAGAGATCGATACTTGCTTGTTTGTCACCGTGGGGTTAAACGTCAACAAATGCCTGTCCAAGACACCGCAGCAGAACTGCCAAGGCACGAACACCGGGACATTTGCAGCTTCCATGAACAATATATCCTTCGTGAAGCCTACTGTATCTATTTTGGAAACTTACTATAAGAAGATCGATGGTCATTTCACCGAGGACTTCCCCGGGGCACCCCTTAAATTCTATGACTTCGTCAATGGGGCACCAAATAATGCTCCTAATGACACACAGGCCATCAATGGAACTAGGACCAAGGTCATCGAATTCGGAAGCAGGGTCCAAATTATCTTCCAGGACACCAACACAGTCACAACCGAAAACCATCCGATTCATCTCCATGGATACAGCTTCTATGTTGTCGGATATGGTACGGGGAATTTCAATCCGCAGACTGCAAACTTCAACTTGATCGATCCACCTTATATGAACACAATCGGTGTCCCCGTCGGAGGATGGGCAGTAATTAGGTTTGTCGCTGACAATCCAGGTAAGATATATTTCTTTTTACAATCAAAATTGAGATCCCTATTACTCTTTATATTTGCTGTTAAACTAAGTAGAATGTGATTTGTTTGAGCGGTATTTAGGGGTTTGGTTTATGCATTGCCACTTAGACATACACCAATCGTGGGGATTAGGCGCGGTATTGATAGTGGAGAACGGAAAGGGAGAGCTCGAGACTTTGCCTCATCCTCCTGCAGACCTGCCTCGCTGCTAGACCACCTTGCATTGGGGAAAAACAAAAACCTTGTGCATTTCTTTGATATTTCTCACCAACTATTTTCTTTGGGTGCAAGTGTGTTATATGGTCCGCTCCATTTCTTTGATTGGGATTGTCAAATTGCATTTGTAAAGATGTAAAGATTGGAGTAATAAAATCTTACATTTCTTTTCCTTTCATTTCTTTAATGGATGTAAACAAGATAAGATAGACGGTATGAAGTAAATGAGATAAAACATATCGTATGTTAGTAAATGAAATAAGACAAATTACAAGTTTAAGTTCGACTTGATCAAAAATTGAATCCTTAACATACCGAAATAAGTTGCTTGACACACAACTCAAAAAACTCATGAGGAACTTTAAAAATAATATATTAAAGTTTTAACTTATTTAAATTAAATTATTAATAATATTAACATTTGTATGTTTCTTTAAAAATAATGCAATATAAGGTTTTTATGTATCTAATGTTTAGATTCGAGTTCAAACTCGAGCTTGAACAGAGCGAGTTAGAACTTCAACCAAATTAAATTTGAAAATCTTTTAAGTTCAAATTTTTTCGAACTCGAATCTTTGATTTCAAGTTAAAATTGATCTTAATAATTTTAAGCTCGTAAACTATCAAGTCAAACTCAGTTTTAAACTTTTTAAATTAAATTCAACAATACTCAAACTCACCTCGTCTATCATTTTTTTCCGGCAATATGGGAAATCAGATTCCGGTCTCCTTTATACAAACAGGTAATCGTGTGCTGGGCTTTGGTTAATGAAGCAAATAGTAACCATATTAAAGATAGGTCAATCAAAATTTTTGTCCATCTCTAAATAATACAATGACAGATATGCTTAAATTCCCAAGACTCAAAATAATCAAATTGGATAAAGTTTTGTATTTCTTTTCAGAAAAAAAGGTGAAGTTAATATGCAAAAAATTTATTTTCTATATCCAATTCTTGCAGTTGGGTAATCAAAAATTAAACACAAAGCTTCTAGTCAATTACTACTTGAATATTATTAATACTAGTTAACTTCATCACAATGGGTTTGATGACAAGAAACCAATGTATACGGCGCTACCGGATACATTAAAAGATATTTAATAAATTCGGTTTAGCGCTACCGGAAATGTTGAGTAATAATAATGTAGTAGGTCTAAATCATGAAGAAATATTAAAGAATTTGGCAACCAGCAAACTTAGTTTGTCGGTTTATGTCGATACTTTATAAAATTGTATCGATCCACATCAATATAACAAGTGAAAATATGACAAAACCGGTCTCGAAAAGACAAAATCAGTAAAGCGGTACCAGATATATTGAAAGTGTCGATACTTTAATATAAGTATCGACACTCTGTGAATTTAAAAGAGAAGCAGTTTTAGAGCCTATAAACTGTCGATACTTTATAACAATGTATCGATCCAAACTGATATAACAGGTAAAAATATGACAAAATCGGTCTCTAAAGGACAAAACCGGTATAGAGCGACCAAATATATTGAAAGTGTCGATACTTTAATATAAGTATTGACACTTTGTGAATTTAAAAGAGAAACAGTTTTAGCGCCTATAAAGTGTCGATACTTTCTAATAATGTATCAATCCACAACGATATAACAGGTAAAAATATGACAAAACCGGTCTCTAAAAGACATAATCGGTATAGAGAGACCTGATATATTGAAAGTGTCGATACTTTAATATAAGTATCAACACTTTTTGAATTTAAAAGAGAAGCAATTTTAGCGCCCATAAAGTGTCGATACTTTATAACAATGTATCGATCCAAAATGATATAACAGGTAAAAATATGACAAAACCGATCTCTAAAGGACAAAACCGGTATAGAATGACCAGATATATTTAAAGTGTCGATACTTTAATATAGGTATCGACACTTTGTGAATTTAAAAGAGAAGTAGTTTTAGCGCCTATAAAATGTCGATACTTTATAACAATGTATCGTCCACAACGATCAGGTAAAAATATGACAAAACCAGTCTCGAAATGACAAAACCGGTAAAGCGCTACCGGATATATTGAAACTGTCGATACTTTAATAAGTACGCATAATAAATTATCTATACTTTCAAAGAAATAGGTAATTATACTATCGAAAGTATTGACACCTGACATAAAAGTATCGATATTTTTTTAGTTGTATCGATTAAATATAAATAACATATCCGGTGAAAATATAAAGGGCATAGTTAAATATCCTCTGAAAAATAGATAGAACGGACGAGTTTTTGAAATCGAAGCGTAATTGTTGCTGCATTTCAGAAGGCGTTTCTAAAGTGAAGTTTGTTTGTTTGTTGCTGCAGTCGAATCAAAAAGTACGTTATCGAAACCCTAGTTTTTTATTATTACAGTAATCAGAAATAAGGTTTTTATGTGTTGTTTGGGGTTTTGGAGTAAAGAAACATTTGAGACAGATTACAGGTAGGAAGTGATATTCAAGGTAAAATATAAATATCGATACTTTTATTAAATATTATAGGTAGAAAATGATATTATAGGTTGTATAAATGTGTCGATACTTGGAGTATTGAGTGTTCTCATTCGTTTGAAGGAAATAAGGATTAGGGTTTTTGGTTTAGTTTGGGGATTTCGAATCGAAGCCAAGAAGGATTTGGGTCCGATTATATAATATTATAGGTAGAAAATAAATATGGATACCTGTATATAATATCATAGGTAGAAAATTCTATTTTAGGTTGTATAAATGTGCCGACACATTTTATAGTGGCTATTCAAATTCTTTGAAGAAAATCGTTTTACCACAAGAGTAGTTATCTATATTTGTATATTGAATAAAGTGTATGTAACAAGTATTTGATTTGATTTGCGTAAACTGATATATGAAGGAAAAATGGATTCAATGGGTGGAAAAATTGTTGGTGGCACATATGACTTTGAAATTGAGGCCGAGACTCGAAAGCAACCAAAGGGTGGATATATGTACTTCTAGTAAGTATCAATGTCTTTTTGTTATTATTGTTGAAATGGTAATTGGATTAAAGTATTTAAGAACTTTAAATTGATTACAAATTTTAAATGTTAACAGTATGACCGAATGTCAAAGGATGAAGGAAGGTGGCGAACATATCGGTTCGGTATGTAAATTGAAATTGACATTGAGTATTATTTAGCGTTAATGTATTGATTAAGAAACGTTTATGCTTAATAGTAGGTGAGAAATGATGTGTTGGAGAACTGGAATTTGATGAGTGATGCTGATAAGGAACCTTACATCGCACAGTCAAAGATGGATAGTGAAGAATACAAAGAATGGACGAAAACACATGAAAAGAAGGTATTAATTAAACTTGTAAATACGTTGATACAAAATATATAAGAACTATAACATTATATATTGTTAAAAAATGTAGGAAGTGACGAAAAGGTGCAGAATTAAAAGGGTGAATTCATTAATTAAACACCTTAAGGAGAAAAGTCAATTGAATGTGCTGGGAGAAATGGGGTTTGGATCGTTGGTAGGAGTAAGGGATCGACCTATTCAGAGGGAATTATGTCGATCCTTGATGGTGCAATTTGATGTCGAACAATGTATTGCTAACTATGGTGATTTTTCATTTCCTCTGGAGATTCCATGTGATGCAGCCGTCTTAAGGGTAGGAAATGTATGCAAAAGTGTTGTAGAAGTCTCTAAGAGTAAGAACTGGAAATCACTTGCCTCCAAATATGGTTTGAAGCAGAAGGTGACATATGATGAACTTGAATAGGAAATCAAAAGTGGATCTTACGGAGGGATGAACTGAAGGCCAGAGTTCTATTGTACCTTGTCGGGATCTTTCTTTGTCCAACGGGTGATACGTCAACGAACAAGGACTATATGAAGCTCATTTGCGATGTAGGCTTGAAGGGTGAATTCAATTGGGCTGAATCTGTCCATTCGAGATTGATTGAATCAATAATCACCTTTAAAAAGGGCAGCCAGAGATACCGCAAAGGGTGCATAGCAATCTTAGAGGTAAATGAGTTGAAGAACGTTTTTTTATATAAAATGATAGTATAGTTATTATATAAAATTATAAATTTTATTATAAATGCATGTTGCACTGTTTGATTTTTGGTCAGGCTATGAGGCAGTGTCGGCTTAAGAAAGAACCGGAGTGGCACGCATCCGTGCATGGGGAAAGGAAGAAGTGGTTAGAGTGATGGAGAAGTTGAAGTTAGATAGACCGAGGAAGCAAGAAAGGGTAATAAATGTAATTAAATAATATTAAGAATATAATCAATGTCTTAATATTGTAATTTAATTTTGAAGGTTATTGACAAGAAAATTATGTTAATTATAATGCATAATTTGTTTGGATCATAATTTCATATTTTTTAATGCAGATGAAAATATTAGATAATTATAATAAGAAACGCAATTGGGTAGAAGCATGTGGATCTCTAGGAAGCCGCCTCTTGAAAAATTTCAAATTTGTGGAGCATAAGATGAATGAGCAAGTGAATGGGTATTAGATGTTATCATAAATAGAAAGCTTAATTTATACAAGTTTCATAATTGACATATGTTGTATTCAAATTTTGTAACAGATATGATTGTGGCATGTTTGTGATGACGCGGATGGAATCGATCGGTTCTACAGTGGCAACTGGTGATTTTGTAAGTGGAATTAAAAATTCGTTTGCGGTTAAATTGTTAAAAGTCATAGATTGAATGTTGTGGTTTACAATACTTAACGTACTGACTATTTGAATATAGGTTGTTGGACAGTGGGATCGATCGCGAATATTAAACGATCTCATAAGCCACAATCAAAATCAACTAAGAGAGGAGATACCAAAAGCTACCATGAGACACAAGAATAACAAAAGGAAGCGATAATGTAAATGTAGGGTTAATTTTGTATACGATTTATAATTTTGTATGTGAATGTAATTATGTATGAGATGAGAAAAGTTAGCAGTAGGTTGTTGTACATGTTTCTTATACACAGTAAGAGTCATGTTGATACTTACGATATATGGAGATCGTTGTCTGCATTATTCCAAATGTCATCATAATATTCATCATGTGCGGCACTGAATGGTCATTCCATATTGAGAGTATGTATAATAACTACAAAATTCATTAACTTTCAAATAAAAGGTAAATTTACAATGTAGGTGGTAAAAATATATTTTTAATGACAAAATTAATAAACACAAAGATTTGTTTCCAACATTTTGTCCAGTATGGTTCCCAAACGTAAAGTTTCCATAAAATAGGTAAGCAGATGTGTCGATACATTTATAAAAGGTATCGATCCCAAAAACATCGAAACTTATAATTATAAACATCCCAAAAACACTTTTGAAATTAGCGTCGATACTTTTTGTCCAGAATGAATGCCCAAAATGGTGAACGCATAAAGTGTCGATACATTTATAAAAAGTATTGATCCCAACCCATAATTATAATGTAATAGGTAATTTTTCAATGTAATTGGTACAACTATATCAGTTTTATGAGAGAATAGGTCTATATAATATATCGACACTTATGAAATTTGTGTTGATGATGTTTGTCCAGAAGGAATGCCCAAAAGGGTGCACAAATAAAGTGTCGATACATTTTTTTAAAGTATAGATCCCAAAAACGTCGAAACCCATAATTATAATGTAATAGGTAATTTTGTAATATAACTGGTATAAATATACTGGTTTTATGTGAGAATAGGTCTACAAAATGTATCGACACATTTTAATTATGTGTCGATACATTTTATCCAGAATGAATGCCCAAAAAATGTTGCACGCATAAAGTGTCGATACATTTATAAAAAGTATCGATCCCAAAAACATCGAAACCTATGATTATAATGTAATAGGTAATTTTTCAATGTAACCGGTATAAATATACCAGTTTTATGCGAGAATAGGTCTAGAAAATATATCGACACTTCTGAAATTTGTGTCGATACTTTTTGTCCATAAGGAATGCCAAAAGGGTGTACCCATTAAGTGTCGATACATTTTTAAAATGTTTCGATCCCAAAAACATCGAAACCGGTAATTATAATGTAATAGGTAAATTTCCAATGTAACTGGTATAAATATACCGGTTTTATGAGAAAATAGGTCAGCATAAAGTATCAATAATTTTTAAATTTGTGTCGATACCATTTTAAAAATCGCGTGTTTTTCCCCTCTTCATTATTTATAGATTATAATCGATACAAAATCTAAATCGATAAACTCTAAACCTAAAGGCAAAAGAGAACTTTTCCTCTCCGACGAATATCAGCGTTCTCAAAACAGTGACGATCATATATTCAGGTAAATTTATCGATATTTTATGGGTTTGATTGATTTCCATATTGGAGTTTTTTTCCTGAGTGTGTGTTGTGTTCCAATGTAACATCATCCACACCCAAAATGGCTCCAAAACATTAGCGTCAGAAGTGCGGTCTTTCTCAAAGCTCTTCTCAACCCAGTTCTTCTCAACCACAACTTCCTTGTCAAACAATCGCTTCTTCTGAGGAAATCAGGTCTTTCGAAACTTTGAACTTTAGATCCGATACGGAGAAAGAAAGATGGCAGAGGAGTTTTAAAGTAAGGAATATTTGTCCCGAGCGTGTCATTGACCTGGTTTTCTTGTTCGATGATAAATATGCATTTAGTTTAAAATCCATATTTACATCTTGGGGTTGGCTTGAATTCCTTGGTGTTGAACCAAAATATTACCCCAACCTAATTAGAGTCTTCTACAACAATGTTTCCTTACGGCACGAGCCTAATAAGACTAATATAATATGAATTAATACCCATGTAATGGGGAAGGATATATATATATCTCTGGATACTATTGCGGAGGGTCTAGGTGTCGAGAATAAAGGGATTCAGATGAAAATGATTTAGATACTACAATACAACGAGTTGCTAGAAATAGCCCAATTCACCTAGATGTAGAGTCGAGAGTGTTTCACAAAATGCTCACTTGGTATATCCGACCTACTGGGAAAAAATATTCAATGCTTCGAGACAGCGATTATTGGTGGATAGCAAAGTATAAATCCGAAAGGGCTCCAAACATTGCTAAACTAATATTTAATACAACTGTATATATGGTCACAAAGGGAGTAACAATTTCAACTTCACTACCGTATGGATGTGTCATCACTCATCTGTTGAATAAGAAAGAAGTTGATTTTTCGCATGACACACTTGTTCGATTAACCGCAATATTGACATGTTTTTTTTTTAAATGCGGGATATGATTTTGTTGAAAAAGTCGGTTGAAAGCGTGTCAATGATGTCGGATAAGATCAAGAGAGGGAGGAAATGGACCCCATTATCCATGAAGACGACCAACCAATTGGAGACGCAATGATGGAAGAAGCTCCAGAAGCTCCAGTTGGAGATGATGTCACAATTAAGACGGTGATGAAATACATGGTCAATTTTTGGGAGCATATTGATTCCCTTGTGAGTGGAATGCGAGCCGATATTTCATCATTGCGCGATGAAGTCTCCATGTTGCGTAATGAATTACGTCAATGACATCAAACAAGTTAGGTAATTAATTATTTATGTTTCTAAATATTTACACGTTCTAAAATGTATTTTATTTTCTTTTAACAGATGTGGACAACTAAGAGGTCAATGAAGATGACGACGACGACGACGACGATGATGATGATTATGATGATCCAAACAAATATATCGTGTCTACAATGCCACCTGTAAGAAAATTTATAATTTTTTATGTCAATGGTGTCATTGCCTACTTCCCAAAATAGCCAAAAGGTTCTAATTATGTTCTTTTGTATCCATTATTTTAACATATAAGATTGGAACTTTAATATAGTTTTCTTCATATTGTAGATGTTGTCCTCAGAATAGGATTATATGAATTTATGCATTTTTGTGTAGACAACTTTGTTGTTGCCATTTGGTCTTCCAATATGAGGTTAGAACTGTTTAGCAATTGAATTATTGTATCCAAAATTGTTAATATACAATTAAATGTTAACATTCAAACTTGATTACAATCTCAGGCATAACATCGACCATGTACTTCATAAACTACCTTTGTTGTCTAACCATTTTCTATTCACTTGGGTAAGATGAATGTCATTACAGTTTGCTGACTTTTATTTGTCTATGATTCCTACATATTTATGGTCGACTGTTTGTGAACATGATCAAGCAAATTGCAAAACATACGATAATGTTACCTACTGTAAAGAGCTCAATGATGTTTGGAACGCGTTTCCTTATTTTAACGACCTAGATATACTGTTGGTCGATGATTCACTGGGAAAAATGATTTATAATCCGGTAAGTTACATTTATGCAATATGTTTTTCCAGTTAAACAGGTGTTCATACATTGATTGATTAACAATTTATGTGTTTATATAGAAATACAATTACATATGTCCACATTCCTTTGACGCTGCTTCCCATTCGGGCGACAATGCTCTAGGTATGACACAAATTTATTCATGCTTATGAGAATTTAGTTTATTGTTAGTAAAATTGCACTTCATTAGTTTGATAATTGAAATTATTTATATATGTCCTCAGAAAAAAGAGGTAATATACGAGAATATTTGGAAAATTTGTTGAATGCGCCTAATGTTCCGGACTTCGTTAGAAATAACCCTTTTTCATCGGATTAATTTCGTTGTGGGTACATTATTTGAACATTGTTATGTATAAATTTATTGTGTATGTATGTTTTAGTTTGATTATATTGTGTGTATATCTTCATTCGGATGGGATGGGCTGTGCATAACAAAACAATCTATTTATTTCTTCCATGTGAGTACTTTATTCCCACCACGTGACATGTGTGACAACCCCATCAACTCACAACTCAGCTTTGAATTCAATAAATATTGTCTTTTACCCGCTTGATTGTTCATAACGCATGTTATTCGAACAGTATGAATCAATTATGCAATTTTCATGTTCAATTTAACATTGCATTTCAAATTCATTTCATATGTAATTGGAGTTTGAATTTAAATTTCAATTTGATTTTGAGTTTCAATATAAATTTCGGCTCCACTATAAATATTAGCCCGAGCCTTTGTTCCATCCAAACAACAACTTACTCAATGGAAGCATCGGGAGTGTTTCAAATTTCATTTATAAGGTAACAACTTACCTTTTTCAAAACTTATTAACTTAGCTAATATGCATGTTATCATTGATTATTCCTAATTTCAATTGTTTTTTAAAACTTTAAACGCGAGGGAAATCCTGACCATCGTAATTTTTGGTTAACAAGCAGGAAGATTGGATATCCGAAGAATGCCTTCCGGATACTATCCATTCCAGCCATCTCACTAAGGTAGGTTAACCCTAAATCGAAATCGTCTTAGCCAAACATACTTGACGTAAAATCAGCTACAGATTTAAAATCTCAACGGTGATGCATTTGGTTCTGAAACAGTTAAAGCGTCAGAAACGTTTCGGACGTATGATATGGGCGATATACGGGAAATGCAATAAATGGCAACTAAAAATCCTATAATTGAGGGCTACAAATTGTAATAATAACAAAAATAATTGAAGGGTACACGTGTATAAACTATCGATACTTTGCTAAATTAACAATGTAAACGGTAAAATTTTATCGGTGCAATGGTAATAGGCGTACATGACAATCGTCGATACTTGTCATTTACGGCTATTTTCATTATATCGGAGAACTTTTATCCGTTTACATTGTTAATTGTACAAGTACTTATGTTTTACGTGTGTATCTTCAATTATTTTAACATTATTATTAAAAGATTTAACGTTTAATTATCGAGAATTTTTTGATGCATTTTGTTGCATTACCCGTGTACCACCCAAATCATAAGTCCTAAATGCTTTCGATGCTTTAAATGTTTGAGAACCAAATGGATCGCCTTTGAGATTTTAAATATACAGCTGCTTCAACATCAGCTATATTTCTCTCAGACTGTTTCGGTTTACTGTTATCTTATCTTCATGAGCTAGATGAAATGGATAATATTCGAAAGTTATTCTTCGTATATCCAGTCTTCCTGCTTGTTACTCAAAATTATGATGGTTGGGATTTCCCTCGCGTTTCATTTAGGTTGATTGCTCCGAATATATAACGACATTTGATCTCTGAATCGTTGTTGGTTGATTGGTCGAGCTTTTATATCCATATTTGCTTCTCTGTATACAGATACATTTGAGGATTGTTGAAATATCAATACTAGTTATTAATGTATTTTACATCTGCGTGCAAATGTATCGAAACACATTATTAAAGAATCGTTTTCTATAATCTCCACAACAAAGTTTTCATACTTAGAAATATCGGTAACTTACAAACATGTATCGACATATAAAGTTTCCAAACTTAAAGTTTCCCATAAAGTGTCGATACATGTTTAAAAAGTATCGATCCCAAAAATATCGAAACTGAAAATTATAATATAATAGGTAAATTTACAATGTCACCGGTATACATATACCAGTTTTTTGAGAAAATAGAAATACATAATGTATCGACACTTGTGGAATTTGTGTCGATACTTTTTGTCCAAAATGAATGCCAAATATGGTGCACGCATAAAGTGTCGATACATTTTTAAAAAGGATTGATCTCAAAACCATCGAAACCAATAATTATAATGTAATACATAATTTTGTAATGTAACCGGCATAAATATATCGGTTTTATGTGAGAATAGGTCTATATAATGTGTCGACACTTTTGAATTTTGTGTCGATACTTTTTGTCCAGAATGATTACCCAAAATGGTGAACGCATAAAGTGTCGATATATTTATAAAAAGTATCGATCCTAGAAACATCGAAACCCATAATTATAATGTAATAGATAAATTTACAATGTAACCGGTATAACTATACCGATTTTATGAGAGAATAGGTCTACATAATGTATCGACACTTGTGGAATTTGTGTCGATACTTTTTGTCCAAAATGAATGTCAAAAGGGTTGCACGCATAAAGTATCGATACAGTTTTAAAAAGTATCGATCCCAAAAACATCGAAATCGATAATTATAATGTAATAGGTAAATTTACAATGTAACCGGTATAAATTTACCGGTTTTATAAGAAAATAGGTGAACATAATATATCGACACGTTTTAGATTTGTGTCGATACATTTTGTCCAAAATGAATGTCAAACGGGGTGCAGGAACAAAGTGTCGATACATTTGAAATTGTATCGATCCCAAAAATATCGAAACTGATAATTATAACGTAATAGGTAAATTTACAATGTAACCGGTATAAATATACCAATTTTATGAGAGAATAGGTCAACATAATGTATCGACACTTTTAAATTTGTGTCGATATTGTTTAAATAATGTGTTTTTTCCTTCATTATTTATTTGTAACACTATATAAACCCTAAATCGACAAACCCTAAAGGCAATTATATTCTCTTCCACTCTGACGAATACCAGCGTTCATAACAGTTACGATCAATTATTCATGTAAATTTATCGATATTATGGTAGTGATTTCCAGATTGAACACTTTATTTTCCTTCTTGTGTTCGATAGGTATGTTGTCGAAACCCTAATTTTTTAGAAAGTCTTCAGAAAGAGGTGTTAGGTTTTAAAGTTTGTTATTTGTGAATAGTTATAGGTTGAAAGTTTAATAATTGTTAGCGAAGATGATGACCTTCATATGGAGCCTTAGCGTATCAATATTGAAGAAAATCGAAAGCGACCAGTAAGTATCAATGTATTCATGTAATTGTTCTTGAAATGGTAATTGGATTAAAGTATTTAATCTAATTTAATTGATTCAAATCTCTACAGTCTGACTGAATGCGAAAGGATAAAGGAAGCTCATAATCATGTTGATAGCATAGCCAATAAAACCCCTTGCAGGGTCCAAATGGTAAGCTAGGAATTGGTAAGGTAAATATTATTTGAGGATTTAGGGTTTAAAGCCCTCCAACATAAGGAGTTCATGATTGAACATTACATATAATATTTGTATTCAGTTATTGAAGAATTGTTCTTAATTTTATATAAGGATAGTTGTTATGATATACGTTCACGTTTCGGGACCAATTAGTTAGATGCGTGCAGTAGCCTATATCCTCGAGGTAGAGCACAATAAATCTGGCACTTAAAGAGTTACCAAGAGCGGTAGCTTTTGCTATGCATGAAGACCGAACCTAGAATCAACTTTGCAATTATGCCTATCATGCTGAAGAGAATCTGCTGAATAATAGGATTTGCACACAACTGCAAGCATTTTAAACCATAAACCCAACTACTCACATGAAAACTTATGCAACAGAGATTTCAATCATTTTATGGGAAATCCTGACATTTCTATTGTATAATTTTCCATGTGAAGAATTGGGTTTAGCGTTTAAAATGTTTGCAGTTGTGTGTAAATCTTATTTTTCAGCAGGTTCTCTTCAGTATGATAGGCATAATTACAAAGTTGATTCTAGGTTCGGTCTTCATTCAGAGAAAAAGCTACCGCTCTTGGTAAATCTTTAAGTGTCAGATTTCTTGTGCTCTGCCTCGAGGATATAGGTTACTGAACGCATCTAACTAATTGGTCCCGAAACGTGAACGTATATCATAACAACTATCCTTATATAAAATTAAGAACAATTCTTCAACAACTGAATACAACTATTATACATAATGTTCAATCATGCACCTCTTATGTTGGAGGGCTCTAAACCCTAAACCCTCAAAGGATGCTTACCTTACCAATTCCTAGCTTACCATTTGGACCCCCAGGTTTTATTGGCTATGCAGTCAACATGATTAACCTGGATAATCCCAGTTACATAATTGATTCTGATCATGATTGTGGGAGACTATAGTTTACAAATTGTTTGGAATTTATGTGATGATGCTCATGAAATATTAAACGGTCTCGTAAGCCACAATCAAAATAGACTAAGAGAGGAAATTTTGTTAATGTAGGGTTAATTTTGTATAAGATTTATAGTTTTACATACGATTCATAATTTTGTATATGAATGTAATTATGTATGAGATGAGAAAGGTTAGAAATAGGTTGTTGTACATGTTTCTTATACACAATAGGAGTCATGTTGATACTTACGATATATGGAGATCGTTGTCATCACGTGCGGGACTAAATGGTCATTTCATTCCGTCTTCGAAAAAATCAGTTAATGTAGGATGTGTGCTTGTATTCAAACTGAGCTTGACTTGAGGACATGTTAGTTTGTTATGTCTCTCACCGTTGCAGTACCCACATCGCCTAATTTTCTTCTCGACCTTATTCTTCGGTACTTCTTTTATCTTGCATTGTTTTCGTTGAGGGTCGCGAACGTTGTTTACTACACTGCTCTGGTTGACTGAATCATTCAAACCAAAAGAGTTTTCAAATTCTTCTATTAGTCTTTTCATCTCATCTCATGCGGTTTTGAAAGATGCGTCTGTCTTTGATGCAATGTAGCATAACCTACTTGACGTTGAACGTAGAGTAGCGAACCTTTCCATTTGCATCACTTCTAGAGGCACATTCAAGTCAACATAACTGGGTGTAGAAGCCTTCGCATCCTTAGTCCACCTACTTTGAATCAAAGTCCCGAGCAAATATGTGTAATCCAAATGCTTCAAAATGTGAAGTTGATAGCGACACGAAAGTCCAACGGTCTCAAATTTTTTGCAGGAGCAAATTAGGGTTTTCGTACGAGAATCAAAACTAATTTCAAATGTCCTGTTTTTTTCTTTGTACTTTGTCAAAATATAATGTTGACATTTATCTGATAATGACTGAATCTCTTCCTCAATCTGATACAATGTCTCCTGTTGAAGTTCATCTTGGAACGCAAGAAAAGATTTGCGGGTAAAAATCTCAGCAGCATGGCTTTCAAGGTCGACCAGTTTTGTGATCTGGAAGGCCTTCGTCTGGGAACTTAAGTAATCCACTTTCACCTCGTTCATGCGCATTCTACTAATTTCATCTTCAATTGCACGAACAACATCTAAATATGTCTTCTTGTGTTTCAGTGCAATCGCTAGTGAAACATTCATAGACTCGCACCTTTGTGTTGAGCGAATATTGATAAAGAAATGACCGGTTAGATATGCTTGTGGCCATAAGTGCCGAGTATTTCCATTCTCAATCACCCATAGATGCTTTTCGATATTGAATTCTGAAACAACCGAACGCCATTGAATATCAAATTCATCGGTTGTCCACCAGGAAGCCATGCATTTTGAGAATGCTGTTGTAAATTTTGGGTCACCAATGTTAGCTTGTGCATTGCAAGAAAGATGCCAAGAACATAATCTGTGCTTAGCATAAGGGATAACATATTTGACAGCCTCTGCATTACCCTATCCCCATCGGTGACAACTGAAATAGGCGATTTATTCATCATGGCTTCTAAAAATTCTGTAGCACCCACTCGAAAGATTGGGACGTCTTGTCAGCGATTATGGCAGTGGCAAACACAATTGTATTATGGTGATGATTAACACCGACAACAGACATAATTGGTAGACCATACAAATTATCTTTGTACGTTGTGTTAAACACAATTACATCACCAAAGCATGTGTAATCTGATCTTGATGTAGAATCCGACCAAATAAGATTATGCAATGCCCCTGATTCGTCTACCGAGTATGTCATAAAAAAACTCGGGATCATCATGTTTCTTATAATCAAATTAAGTAATAAGCGCATTCACATCCCTATCGACGATTTCCTTTGTTTTACCTCTTTGAAGTGCATTGTAGATGTCTTTATATGTAAATCCAACATTATGATAGCCCCATGCCTGCTGCGTTAAATAGTTCATTACTTGTGACGTGCCAACACCGACCTCTTTCAATGTTGTTGCCTCATCGATATCAGTCTTACTTACAACTCTATTAGAACGCATAAATGGTGTCATAGCAGGTGTGCACAATGCATGATTATGTTTCTGATAAGACTTACTTAGAACCCAGTGATCGTTTGTATTTGTTGTTGTAACTACGACTCTAGCCTTGCATCCTGTTCTTGTGACTGGCGTATGAGCACATTGACGATCAACAGTATTGACTTTTGATACTCAAAACCCTTCTTTGAAACAACAAAATTATTGTATCTTCACATTCCCTTCCACGTCAAGTCGTGTTGTTCCCTTACGTGCACTAAACCCATGTTCCCATGCGAATCCCTTATAAAAGTATCAAGTTTGATCACGTGAAGAGAAGAGCTGACCAACCAGTCTGTCAGATTTATAACATTATGTACTTCATGGCATTCCTCGATTGGCTTAACATTGTCTGCATCAGTATGATCCATGACAAAAATTTTGTTCTGCAAGTTCAGTGGTTCCGAAGTTAATGGAGATGTAAGTAAATGTTCATTGAACATGTTTCAGTCGTGCTTTCAATAGGATGTGGTATTGATAGTAGTAGTTGAAAGGTGGGTACAACATTAAATTCGCATGACATATTTAGGTATGTACAATAACTATCTAAATATGTGTCGATACATTTTCTAAAAGTATCAACCCAAAAAACATCGAAACCAATAATTATAATGTAATATGTAAATTAATAATGTAACCGGTATAAATATACTGATTAATTAGAAAACAAGTCAACATAATGTATCAACACTTGTGCAATTTGTGTCGATACTTATTGTCCAAAATGAATGCCCAAATGAGGTGCACGCATAAAGTGTCGATACATTTATTAAAAGTATCGATCCCAATAAAATTGAAACCGATAATTATAATGTAATATGTAAATTTACAGTGTAACCGGTATAAATATATCGATTTTATGAGAAAATAGGTCAACATAAAGTATCGACACTTGTTAAATTTGTGTCGATACATTTTGTTCATAATGAATGCCAAACGGGTACACACATAAAGTGTCGATACATTTATTAAAACTATCGATCCCAAAAACATCGATCCCAAAAACATCAAAACCCATAATTACAATGTAATATGTAAATTTATAATATACCCGATAGAAATATACCGATTTTATGAGAAAATAGATCTAAATAATGTATCGACGCTTTTTAAGTTTATGTCGATATTTTTTTTTCAAAATAAATGTCCAACGAGATGCACGCATAAAGTGTCGATATATTTCAAATTGTATCGATCCAAAAAACATCAAAACCGATAATTATAATGTAAAAGATAAATTTATAATGTTACCGATATAAATATACTGGTTTACTTATAAAATAAATCAATATAAACGCTACCTATTATATTATATAAACGCTACCTAATATGTTATTGTATTTGAAAATATTTTCGATCAAATCTTTATTTTATTATATAAACGCTACCTATTACATTATATAAACGCTACCTAATATGTTATTGTATTTAATAATATTTCTGATTAAATGATATAATATAACCGGTCACGCCTTTTTTTAATTATTTTTTAGGCGCTGCACAGCAGAAGTTTCCATGTTTTTCAGACCAAATACCTCTCACAGGTTGAAGACAGAAGACGTAGCTTGGCTTAATGACATAAGAACAGCAATCCAAATGTAGCACATCAGTGGAATATCGAAATAGACAACAATGATTTGACAAATGCAAGCAGCTGTCGGTATGGTCTAAAGTTTGTTAATGCATTGCGACTGCAAGTATTATTCAACTTCCCAACAAATCATGAAAGCAAACTAACCCCACCGGTTTTTTCGGATGTAGTTCCTGTCCACCAGCTATAGATCTACTCCTCTCGCGCGCTCTGGCCGATGAGTCGTCCCCCTGAAAGACCCCATCAAAACATCTCCAGTTGTATAGCAATATAGACAACTTCAAATGGGACCAATCAATTGGTATGACCACGTAATGTGGATATTCACTATACAAATTAAAGAATAATATCCAATAAAATCCAACTGGCCATTTTCAGACATCCGGTTCAACTAAGGTACAAGAGAATGTTTTTTTTTTTATAAGATTTGAAGGTCTCTTTAAAAACCTCTTTCTTGATTAATAGAGCTTATAAAGAAGCTTCTTAATAATCGGAAGGAGGAAAAGAGTACCTTATAATTTCATTGAAGAAAATAAGAATTACAACCTTGGAAAGAAAAATCTAAGTAGAACCCTTACAACAATTCTTGAGCCTTAAAACCGAACTATAGAAGTCAACAACATAATAATCAACCTATACCAGCCTTTGCTAGAGCATCGACATCCATATTAGTTGTCCTTGCAATCCATCTAACAACCCCCGACAGTTTAAAGACACTCAACAATATCTCTAACAATGAAACCATAAACAGCTGGACATGAGACAACCTTATTGATCCAGTCTACTGCAACTCTGCTATCACTCTCTATGATCAACCTATCTTTAACCCTCCCTAGGACAGAGGTAAAGAAAGAGATACCCCTTTGGATAGCTTTAAGTTCCTTCAATGTTGGAGGTCCAAAACCATCCGGTTCCTGAAAAGAACCAAGGATTGCACCAGAATGATCCCTCATAAGACCACCCAGACCTGATTTTTCCCAATCACAACTAATTGCTGCATCCACATTCAACTTGATGAAACCCGTAGGGGGAGGTAACCAAGGGGTTATGGAAGACTTCAAGAAATTGTAGGACGAGTAAGAATCCCCTATAGAAGGATCAGAAATTAAGGAGTCCTTAGGAATAGAAACATCCTTATTCTTTGCTAAATACCAAGAGGCCAGCCTAACTCTTGTTAAGAAAAATAATTCAGTCTGATCGAGCTTTCCCCCTTCAAAAACTATGGAGAAGAATGTTGAATATAACTAAGATTTAATTCCAATGTAACAGGCCTGACAACCTTAGTTGGCCGGTAAAAGGAAAAGTATCACCTTGATATCCAGATCTGCTGCTCATACTCATGTATGTCGGTTCAATACCACTGGTACCACGGTGATGCACGAATTGGAAATCAACCAAGCATAAATTTAGCCCCACAAATCTGGACAGCGAAAGCTTCAGTATCTGTGACATCATTCTTGTTTTGCTAAAACCAAACACGGCAAAATTTTGAAATTGTCTCAATAAAGCTAATGGTGAATTGGTAATCCATAATTTTGAAATGACCTGATCCGTCCATCCCAACCAGCTGTTACAATTACAAGGCCCCAAGAATGAGATGCACTCAGACAAGATATCTTAAGCAACTTGTACTGAGATTTACACATTGCAGATGATACAACTAAGGAGTTTGGAGGGGGGAGCTGTTCCTCTGGCCAGGTTGCAGTACCCTTGGGCAAAGATTCGGAGAAAAATCCATGGCCCATAGAAAAACGTTCAGAAGAGGAGAATGGTAATTTGTGTTGAGAGCTCTCGCTCAACTCAGAATGTAATACCCCAGTATTCCCATTAAATGTCCGTGTGCTAGAAGAAACTTTGGGTGATGGCACACTTCCTGCCATATTAGAGAAAATAGAGTTTATAGATGTCATCCCACGCCAAGGTACGGCTACTGATGCATTATTTGAGAAAAAGCTTTCACAAGACCAATTGTTTTTTGATTGGGGAACTGGTCCATCCTGGATAACATTGTTCCACACATAGACATTAGAATCTTCACTTGCTGAAACAATTCGAATTCCATCTGAGGTAAATGAAGCAGATATCTGGCTCCCTGCATTCCGCAGACCTGCAGATAACATATAGCCAAGTGAACCGAAACACCCAAATTTTATGTATTAATTTCTTATCCATTTTGGTAAGGAAACAATGTATTAAAACATGTATTAAATCGTTCTTTTTATTCCCCACACCTCCCAACCGATAAAACATGTATGTCTTTGTATGCCTCCACTTTCCATTCACCTCCAGACCCAAAAGGGG
This sequence comes from Hibiscus syriacus, assembly GCF_006381635.1. Taxonomy (NCBI): domain Eukaryota; kingdom Viridiplantae; phylum Streptophyta; class Magnoliopsida; order Malvales; family Malvaceae; genus Hibiscus; species Hibiscus syriacus. The sequence goes on along the minus strand of NW_024063057.1, from coordinate 187,050 downwards.
AAAAGAATCTTCATATGATAAGAGTTTGAGAAAATTTCCTTCAAAAACTCCAATTTTGGTTGTTCAAACTTTGATAAATTTTTACTTTTATCTCCTACTTGCAACACTTATTTTCCATCTCAATGCATCATTAACATACCAATTAAATCAGGCAAATAACTACCAACCTCGAAATTTGTAGACCACATCAACATCATGGAGGATTCGAACTTGTGAATCAGCAGAAGTAACCATTAATTTATATGGGTCCCCTGGTGCAAACTACACATAATCTCTTTATTAATTTTCGAATGCTTGTAATCTTGGTTAAGGATGTATATTTCAAAAGCAGATTGAAGAAAACAGATGGTAATCATCATACCTGAAATCCAGTTATCCTACTGCACGCTGATTTCTTCTTACTGCGTAAACATATTTGAGCATTAAGTTGCAGATGGTTATCTGATTCACGTAAATAATACCAGTTAGTATTTCCCAAACAAATTAACCTCCAAAAAAGCATCTATAATAGGTTTGTTAGAGAGCACAAGATATTTGGATGAGATAAAACATGCAAATTACCGGTCAAAACTACCATGTTGTCAATCATAAGTACAAAAATATTCAGCTTAAAGAAGATGGAAGTTACAAATATGAAACAAGAAGGTTCCACAGAAAGTACATAGAAGGAATTCCAAAAGGGATGTTCACCGACATCCCCCTTCATACTGCAAAAGTAAACCCAAGTTATTTATTTACAACTTGGATGATACAATTTTACCAGAAGGCCAACTCTTTCACCAAAAATTAAATCAAGTGATATTAGCAGGCAGCAGATAATCTTTTTCATTTCCTCTTGATCTCTGCAGGCCTCCAAACTTACAAGTTTCTGATACATAGATTGTTTAACAGAAAAGAAATTTTTTTGAAGTTTTTAATTTCCTTCAGCCAAAAAAAATTCTGACTGATATCCTGTCAACATTCTGCTTCAACGTATTAAAAATGGTCAAATTTAGGAAGAGTATGATTTGTCCAAGTGACAGCTAGATAAAGAGTAAAAGTTTCCAGAACCCAGAATAGCAGTATCGGAGATGTTGAACAATCAACTGATTTTTCATAAAGGGTACTGGTAAACTAAAGATATACCTGAAGCATCATAAAAGCGACAATTTCCATTCATAGAACCAATAACTGCACCCTGCAGATAGAATAAGAGAATTAAAGAACCCAAAATCCTAAAAGTTGATTGCAAAATAGCATGGTTAAGAAAACTTCCACTGAACCTTTCCGTCAGGACGATAACAAACAGCGGTAACAATATCTGTCACATCAGTCCAATCAGCAACTTGACCACCTGGAATTTCCCAGATGCGCACTTTCCCATCTATGGAACCACTTATGAAGTAATCATCATCCACTGGATTAAATTGAATGCATGTTACTGTATCACAGTACAATAAGAACAATAACAATTATAATGGTATAAATCACACTGCCAAAGATGATTGCTTACCTTAATAGACATTTATATAACCAAAAATAAGATATGATAAAACTCGAGTATGGATTCAACTACATTACCATAATTATTGTGGGCAAATACTTTTTGACATTCATCATATCCAACTTGCCACAAGCGAACTGTCTTATCAACAGAGGATGATATAAAATGCTGGCATTAAATAAATCTTAATTACAAACCAAATAAATTCTAGCAAGTGACAGCAAGTTGTTTCAACCTAGATAGCAATTACTGACCTTATTCTTTGACCAAGAGAGGTCAAGGACCTCCCCACAATGCCCACGGAACTCATGGATAGGTTTATCTAAAATTCGAAAAACCTTCTGAGGGAAAATGACATAAGTTGAATCTGGAATTTTCTTCACTCTCTTTGATTTGTCATTTTTCTCTCTGTCCACGTTAAGAGGAACCAATTCAGAAAAGTCATTCACTGTGAAGTAGACACATGAAGGATCGACATCGTGAATGTCAGAACTCCCTGATCGTTCAGACTCGAAAACCTGCCACACACGCACAACACCATCTTCACCAGCGCTTGCAAGGTACTGACCATCAGGGCTAAACTTCATTGTTAAGATTGACCCTTCATGGGCTTGGATCTCTTGGCCCTTGTAAAGAGCTGAGAACTCCTTTGACTGCTTCTTGTATGATCTAACTCGAACCATTTGAATCCTAGTCTCTGCACTTGAATGACAATCATTGGATATCTTACCATCAGATCCTACCTGCCTATCAATGATGCAAGCAAAAGCACCTAACCGTCTAAGCCATCCCTTTTTCCCCTGCTTTATTTCTGGCCCTAAATCAGAAACACCTTTGACTTCCTGTCGCATTTCTTGTTGAACTACAGGGGATAAGTCAAGCATCCTTTCGAATTCATCAACCGTAAGCAAATGATTAGACCCTACTTCCCGCAGTTTCCTGAGCATTCCATCCTGACTGAATTCATCCACAATGAACTCTGTCCCATCATCCAAATTCTTAATCCTACACACAAGATTATCATCCAATGCCGCATCTAACAACTCCCTGGCATCACTTGATGAACAAGACATGGAAGACTGACTGGAAGAAAAACTATTATCAGAGCTTGATGGTCCTAAGACAGCTCCACTCTTCCCCATAATTCTATCAGTCTCTACTTCAATCTCATCACGACACAAGTTAGAGGGATCTTCCCTGACAGTCTGATCTACACTTAAACCCGCCCATTTCAGGAATTTATCACGTCGTTCACGAATGCTACTGAGGTTTTTATTCCAAATTTCAAATCCAAAATTAGCCGGCATCGAGTTGATGGATGTGGAATACTCAGAATCAGAATTCTCCGGGCAATCAGATCCTGACTCAGATACAGAGGTAACATCTTCACGGGTGTCAAAAAATTGATCTTCCTCTTCACTTAAACTCCCCATCATTATTAACTCTTCAGTTCAACCCATGAAAACTCACCCTTCGACCTAAATTGTCTTCTCACAAGAAACCCTGGGTAATGTTCTAAATCCCCTATAAGGATAACGTGAGAAACAGAACATCAAAAACCCAGAGATAAAAGGCAAAAATATTTATTTCATATTCAGAACTACCACACTAATACCCATAAACACAGATCCCAACTAAACCCCCCCATAACTAATAAGATGATATAACGTTGAACAGCTTTAAACCAAAACCCAAATCTCAAAAGCAATTGTTAACAAACGGATCAGTGCCAAGATATGTAAAGCTATAAGAAAATAAGCAAAAGATAAAACAACAAACTCCGATGAACAGATAAATAAGATTGCGTTTCTTTTTCCTGAAAAAAAAAACGTATAACAAAAGGTAGGTAGTAAATAAGTGATATAACGGGTAACGATATGGGCACCTGGAATTTTCGTTGAAAAGTCCGTCGAGCCCAAGATACGACTTATTCATCATATCTCATCATCACCTTCCCAATTCCCATGGAGATTAGAGAATCAGAAAGAGAACAAAGATTATAAAAACAAAACAACAAAAACTAAATGGAAAGTAGTTAAGTAGAAAAAGTTGAGGTGAAAAAAAAAAAACAAAGGGAAATCTCGAAAGGAGTGAAGACGTGTGGACTATGGCCCGAGAAACAAGATTTGGAGAGGCAAGTTGTGTTTTCCTGCCTTGTTGTCCTTCCCGTACTACTTACACAGCCTTTTTTTTAAAACTCTTTTTTTATTTCAAAGTAATTAACCTTCTTAATCCCTTAAAACTTAAATTTAATTTGATTGATATTTTCAGAGCAGGTAATTTCAAGGTATTAAGATGGTGTTTGGTTCGTTGAAATGTTTACAAGGAAATTGAAATATGTGAATGAATTAAAATCTGTCAGGAATTAGAATCTGTCAAGAATTGAAATCCAATTCTATATTCTGTTTGGTTGGCAATTGAATTAGAATTCAATTCTATATTCTGTTTGATTCGCAGACATGTCAGATGAATTTGATTTCAGTAATATAAAATGACAGGATTACCCTTCTTTTTTTTTTGCTTAATTTTAGTTTGTTTTATAAATTACATGTAGTAATATATTATAAAATTTTAAAAAATATTAAATTTTAATTTTATTGATTAATTATTCATTTCAATAAATTATAAAAATCATGCTAATAAACATCATAAGTTAAAATCATCCCAATTAGGGGTAGTCATGGGTCAGGTTGGGTCGGGTTTTTGGTCCACCCGACCAACCCGAGAACAAGGGAACCTCCATCCGAGACCCGACCCGACCAAAATAAAGTTTCACCCGACCCAACCCGAATATATGAATTAGAAACCCGACCCGAAATAATAAAAAAATATTTTTATTCAATAAAACAGTGACTTAATTGAAAAAATATTATATATAGAGAAGTATTATTGTAATTATTCCTAAATATATAAGGTAAAATTATATATTTTTTTGGCCGGGTCGGGTATTTTTCACCCTAAACCCGACCCGACCCGAATATCAAACTTAAAAAAAATCGACCCGACCAAAATAAAGTTTCATCTGACCCGACCCGAATATATAAATTAGAAATCCGACCCGACATGAAATAATAAAAAAGTATTTTTTATTCAATAAAAACAGTGACTTAATTGAAAAAATTATATATAGAGGGGTATTATTGTAATTATTTCTAAATATATAAGGTAAAATTATATATATTTTCAGGTCGGGTATTTTTAACTCGACCCGACCCGAATATCACACTTAAAAAAACGACCCGACCTTACCAAAATAAAGTTTCACCCGACCCGACCCGAATATATGAATTAGAAACCCGACCCGAAATAATAAGAAAATATTTTTATTCAATATATGAATAAGTTACCAAAAGATTGATGAGGGTAGTATGATCAAATTTCAATTCCCTCCAAAAAGGGAATTGAATTCCATTATAGAATGGATGGAATTCACTTTCCCTCATTTGATGGAAAGTTGAAGTCATGAAGGATTCCAATTCCCTTTGAAAACTTGAACCAAACATGGGAAAGTGGTGGAATTGGATTCCAATTCCCCCTAATTCCAAGGGATTCCTGCGAACCAAACGCCACATAAGTGTTTGGAGATTATAATCGGCTTAAGTATTATAAATATATTTAAGGTTTAATACAAAATAAGTGTTTAAACTTTATTTCGAAAAATATTTTAGTCGAAAAATATTTTAGTGTTTAAATATTTTTTATTAAAATTAGGTGTTTAATGTTTTCAGTGGAGTTTTAGGGGCTTAGACCCAATAGTTCTCCGGCGTACAATAACCCTATTCTCCTTTCCCCCTTCTATGATTGTTGATCGGTGATCCGTAACCGTCATCGCACCTTCATTAACACCGATGTCAACCCCTATCAAACCCCATTGACATTTCTTCTTAAGTTGTCACTGTTTTCTGTAGAGAAGCGTTTAAAGGTTCGTCATATTTTAAGTCATCATCATTGTTTTTGTCGATTTCAGCTAATCCCGATATCCGTAAGCCACACCGCCACCACCATTCAAACCACCGTGCAATTCTGCTCAAAATACATCCTCGTTGTAGCTTCGTTGGTGCTCCTCTGGCATTCCATCATGGAAATTAAGATTTTAAAAGGTTAGGGATTTGAGTATTGGGGATTTTAGAGATTTAGGGGATTTTAGTAAGGGTAAGGGTAAGGGAAAAGATTGATCAATGGGTGGTCGATGATGGGTGGATGATCGTTTGATGATGATGGTGGTGGCTGAAGTGGCTGGCGACGGTTGGTAACAGGGTTGAAATGAGATATTTTAGTTTTTTAGAATTTTTTTATAATTTCAATAAAATTTTTAGCTTTTTATAAATAAATTAATTTTTTTAGTTTTTAATTTAAAAATGATATTTTTATTATTAAAAAATACAATGGTAGGTATCTAAAAGTGTAACTGAGAAAACGTTAAATACCAATTTTTAACGAAACTTTCGTTAGACACCAAAACGTTTTTCGAGGTAAAATTCAAGTACTTATTTTTGTATTAAGTCTATATTTAATTAATGAGATAATTGTATGTGATGTCCTTAAACTATGATATTTATTTTAAATTGGTTCTTAAAATTTAAAATATTTTATTTTAATCCCTAAACTATAACTTCTATTATAAATTGATCCTTAAACTTTAAAATATTTTATATCAATCTTCAAATTATGATATGATATATCTTATGTGCAATTAAATCTTAGTTTATTTAAAGAAAACTATTGCATTATATGTTATTTTATTATTATTTTTAATAGTTTAGGGTGATTACAAGATAATATATATTCATAATCTTATTTAGTCATTAACAACGCACGTACACCCTGCAGGTGCAGCTACTCGAACCTAGGGCTTCAAAGGATAACAAAAATCTCTTTAACCACAGACACCACTTAATGGGTTCTACTTTATTAAATTTAAAAGGCTTATATCACAAATAAGTACCTAAAGTATATATTCCTTTTTATTTAAGTATCTAAATTATTTTTGTGTCAAAATAAGTACCTAAAATTATCTCTTTGGTTAAAATAGATACCTAAAGTATTCTATATCAAAATAGGTACCAAAACTATTCAAACTTTTTCATCTTATTTCTAAGAAAGTTGACATGTGGGACGGACGCAAGATTTTATGTTTGGAAAGATGAACTTGGACTTATAAAAATTTTAGGGAGAGCGAAAATAAATTTTCAATAAAAAATACATATATATCTAAAATATATGGTAATTTAATTTTTTAGAGAGGGTGACCACCTCCACCAGTCCCGCCTAGGTATATCACTGCATGTGGCATTAAGTAAATAGGATTATAGGTACTTAGATTAAAAAAATTGAGTACTTTAGGTACTTAGATTAATAAAATTGAGTACTTTAGGTACCTATTTTGATCAAAAAATACTTTAGGTACCTATTTTAACCAAAAAGATAACTTTAGGTACTTATTTTGACAAACAAATACTTTAGGTACTTAAATGAAAATGATAATATACTTTAGGTACTTCTTTGTTATATAAGCCAATTTAAAATAATATATTAATTATGTTTTTATAAATTAGAGAAAATAACTTCAGTGACAAAAAATGCCTTATAATATACGATTTTAACCAACTTTTTTTGGATTTGCGAAAATGACCAATAAATTCGCAACGCGAACTCTAATTTTGCAACTCAGTTTCCAAATTCGCAACGTGAATATGTAAATCACATTGCGATTTTCCAAATTCGCAACACATAAGTCAAATTCACAACACAGAAGTCAAATTCGCAAAGCGCGTTTATTTTCGCAACGCGAATTTTATTTTCGAATTTGAAACACAATATTTATTTCGTAACACAAATGTAAACAGTATAATCGTAAATCATAACCTAAAACCCTAAATCACAACTCAGTCTCATCTCTATCTCTCACTCTTTACGGCGATATCCGTCTCCATCTCCGGCGAAATCCGTCTATCTCCATCTCTCAGAGCCACCCTCACAACTATTCACGGTCAGAAATGGAAAATCAACCACCGAGGGTTAGTTTTTTAATTATTTTTATTTTTAAATTTTTATATTATTATTAAATTTTTTATATTTAAATTGATGATAAATTTACTGGTAATTTCAGTAATAGATTAACTATTTCACTTAGATTGCTTAGTAAATTCATTCGGTTGCTGTCAATACTGCTAAATTGTTTAGTCTTTAACCCTATGAAGTTAGTATTTGTCTTTGTTTTGTCTTTTGGTTGAAGTAATGCAATTCATTCAAGTTTCAATTTGCAGAAGACTATTTGAAACTTAAATTCGCAACACGAAAATGAAAATCGCAACGCGAAATCGCGTTGCGATTTTAAGTTTCAGAAACTATTATTCTTCTGCAAATTGAAACTTGAATGAATTGCATTACTTCAACCAAAAAACAAAGAAAAATACTAACTTCACAATGTTATATGATGCATTTTGTGAACTATGATAGAATAATTACTTGGGTGAATACCGTGCAAGTTTGAAACATATTTGGCTTGTTTTCACTGTTTAATAACATGTCTGTTTATAGTGTATAATTTATAGTTTTTGGTATATCTAACTTGGCATGTTTATTGTTTTTGTAGAATTTTTTTTTTCGGCTTCATTGACCTTAAGGAATAAATTAAGCCTAGCCACTACAATTGCGTCGACGCTTACACCTATACAAAGAAAATTGTTTGAGGATACTTTCTTCGGGACATGGCTGAAAGTACAATATCCGGGTGGAGATGCTATGTTGACCCATTTGTTTCTTCAGACCATGACTAACGATCTACCCGAGAGGATACAACGTGGTGATGAAGAGATATGTTTTCATTTTCCTCCGGCGTATACTTGTTTTGGGCGGGAGTAGTTTTGCTTAATCATGGGTCTACGCTTCGGACACGATGATGTAGGTCGGTACACTAGTCATATCTCCCGCCCATCATGGTTATCTCAGGTTTTTCCTGAGCTGGCAAAGGCGAAGCCAAGTTTACACGTCGACGACTTGAAGAGATTATTTGTTAAATATGGTTTTACTCGGATGGATGACCTCGATGTTGTTCGAGTATGTCATTTATTACTTTTGTATGCCGGCTTTTTAGGAAAAGATGCCAGACAACCTATTTATGAGGACCTAGTATTATTCGTAGAGGACCCAAATGCATGGAACTGTTTTCGTGGGGTTCATATCTATGGAAAGCTACCTGGAAAAAGTTATCGTATGCCTTTGAGGACCGAAAAAGTTTGCGTGGCCATGGTTCCAAATACATTTTGGCAGACTTTATTTGAGCCTTTAAGGTAAGAATTTATATATAATGTTTCCAAAATTATAATTAATTATTTAACAATTACTAATGTTTGTTTATTATATTGTTTGTAGATTTGGATATTTGAGGCTTTTCCCAGTATGCGAACATTGCAATTAAAAATTCAAATGATATTCCTAGGGCTATTTCTTGGAGGAGGATCCGATTGTTGGATTGGGAAGAGTTACTACCATATACGATGATGAATGATGTAAGTTAACACAAATACTACTATATATAAACAAGTTATTACTAGTAGACGTTTAACTTTGTTTGAGCTTTATATTGTTAGGAGGCCAACTATCCATTACAGAGGCTGACACCCACAAAGGCTGAGCTTGCCACTGATTGGTGGTAAGCTAGTAAGCATTTTTTTCATGGCACGGATGATGAGCAACCCCCACTTCGAGAGTCATCACCTCACCCAGAGCCATCACCTGATTGAGCCGATTATACACCTCCACAACGAGAGCCATCACCTATTCAATCACATCATCGAGCCTCTTTTCCACCATCACCTCATGATAGGCGACCGGCAAAGATGTCATGACATTTATCTCCATGTTCTCCACCTCCACGAGATGAGTTAGGGGAGTTACGTGATGAGGTCAATGCTTTGCGTGATGAGGTCGATACTTTACGTGAAGACAATGGTGCATGGCGTGATGAGGTAAGGTCTTTACGTGGTTAGGTAAAGGTTTTACGCGATGATAATGGTGTTTTACGTGGTGAGGTATCTACTTTACGTGATGAGGTAGCCGCTCTATGTGAGATTCTTGCATCGTTGCAGAATGAGGTTCATACTCTACGCAATGAGGTAAATTTGTTTAATACTATACTAAAAATGTAAATAACCTTTTTTCGGCATTATTTATTTGTTTATTTACTTATTTATGTATTAATTTATTTTTAGCGGCCCGATAAGGTAGATGCTTTACGTCGGGTTTTTCTTGCACGACAGGGTTTACGCATCAGACATCGTGCACGTGTCATTACGTCTCCGTTCACCCCAATATTGCCAAGACTCCGTAAGAAGAAGCCTGAAGCACCTATCATCGTTCAAGAGGCCTCTCATATTGTTCAAGAGGCCCCTATCATCCTTCAAGAGGCCCCTCCCACCGTTCAAGAGGTCCCTCCCACCGTTCACATGCCCGACATGATGGATGAGAGTTGGATTTCGTATGAGTTACCGGTCAGTACCATTCCGGTATCTGAAGTGGAGAGGAGAACACTACCGGACACAATTCTGGATAATACCCTTTGGGCTAAGACCATAGTTAATTTTTATCTACATGAGCGGAGCCAGGGGTGTTACGCTGACGTATACAAACTCGACGATGATATGCATTTGTTTCTTGATCGGTCTTGGTGGGGTGTGTTATTAGGGGTTGAAGACAATGGCTATTTCGACGGGGGGTAAGTCTTATATTATTCTTATATTGCATTTTGATTAATTTTTTTTAATTTATGAAATTAACTAATATATGTATTTTTTTATAAAATAGCATATTAATGCATGGGTGTCACACGTCTTCTAATAATAAGAAAATTGAAGAAAATAAAAAATATGTGATTGACTATTATGCCGACGTCTTTTCACGTAACTCACTTGAAGGATCAGAGAGACTCTTCATATGTGTTGGGTAATGGAAAAGCTAAACTTTATCCTGCGTGGTGGGAGGTCGATAAGGTTAGTATTTATTTTTGAATATTTTAAAGGTGTTCATAAATAAAAATTTGATGTGCGCAATTGAATTATTATTTATGATTGCAAGTGTTTATCCCTGTTTTGGAATGTCGTCATTGGCTTTTCGTCGAGCTTCAGCTCCCATCCCTGAAGACAATGATATATGAAAGCATGTTGAATTACATACCATTGTCTGATTTGAGAGATATTATTTGTAAGGGATGGAGCGCTCATTTGGCTAAATACTTGGATGCGATTGATTATTGGACTAATTCTGGAAACAAGAAGCCAAAGAAGTTCAAAGTTACAATGATCATAGATGAGACCGCGCCACAACAAACGCAGAGAGCCAGAGGGGATTGTGGTCCTCTCGTATGCATGTGTTTGGAACGTTTGAAGACATGAAGTAAACAGTTTCTACCTCCTACAGATGGAGATAGAGGTACAGTAGGCTTGTGGTTTTGGTATTTTATGGCTAAAGCGATATATGCGAGACGCTGCCTACCTGCATCCGCGTGCTGAAAATGTGCATAAACAACACAAATTGGTAAGTTTGAGCAAGTGTTGTTAACATATATACTCTTTGTTGGTTTGAAAATGTTTGGTTAAGTACCTAGATAATTTGTTGTTTGTTGGTTTTAGATGTGTAGAAAGTGTTGTTTGAGCAAATGTTTGGTTTCTGCAGGTTAATCCTGATCCTGAAGTGAGCTGCGTGAAATTGATGTAATTGTAAAAGTTGATTTTTAAAGTTGATTTGTTTAATTGATGAGGAAATAAGAATTATTTTTTGCTTGTTTAATTGATTTGTAAAAGTTGATTTGTTTAATTGATGTGTTAATAATTCTTATTTTTTGCTTGTTTAATTGATTTGTAAAAGTTGATTTGTTGTTTTAAATTTCAATCTGCATTATGTTTAAGGCAAAAAAGACCTGTTGAAGGTACGCTTTCGCAACGCAAAAGTCAAATCCGCAACGCGAAAGTCAAATTCTCAATGCGAAAGTCAAATTCGCAACGTGAAAGCCAAATTCACAACGCGAAAGTCAACTTCGCGTTGCGATTTCGCGTTTCAAATTTGACTTTCGCAACAATCGCAACGTGAATTTGACTTTCGTGCTGTAAATTTGACTTTCACAACAATCGCAACAAAAAATCTAATAAGTGATAACAACTGAACATATCATAGCAATGTTCAAACTCAAGTTACTAATGAATGTCTAACTGAAATGTATGCATTCACACATAAAATACACATAATACAACGTTTGCATTTAAAAATCACTTAAGTTAATAAGTCCCAAAAGGTGAAGCCGGTTGTGATTGGGATTTTGATTTTGATTGCGATTTTGATTTCCTTTTGCTTGGCACCATATGAGCTTTGGATTTTGATGAGGATACATATTTCGGTAAAGAAAAAGATGATTGTGATGGCACTGGTGATCCACAGGTTAACCTTGTATGACCACTTTCCTTGCACCGACTACATGTCGATATCCTCTTCTCTTCACCCTTAGACGGTATACGATCGTGATTTTTTTGTCGGCCAGGTAGCCTGTTGTCCATGACTGGTGGCAAAACTGTTTGTAAGTCATCTGGTATGTCCCACTCAGAAGGATGTGGAATAAAGTAGACAATCTCAGCATAAGTCTATCGATATACTTCTATAGTGTAGCAATCCATAGCTAATGCGCTTGAATCATCTTGGTTTAGATGAAGAGCAACTTTTATAACATGGCCACACAGATAACGAGATGTTTGACATTTTATACAACTACACGTCTTTGCATTTAGATCGACAAGCCCATTTAAGTTATTATCCAATACTTTAAACAAAGTGTTTGAACATGGTTCAACTCTCCATGACGTTGACTTCACAACACGTTTCGTTATCTTTTTTTCAGTCCATGGTGTAACACGACGTTCCAATGTTCTTGTAAATTTAAATAAATAATACTTAGTAAAATATATGATAAGTTACAAATTTAAAGAAATAATACATGCATGTTTCTTTTCTTGTAGTACCACTGTTGAATAGAGGCTCGAAAAAACTCCATTAACATAGTAATGGGTAATTTCCGGGAATGACGACTTAGAGCGTTGATTGATTCTGCACTATTAGACGTCATGAAACCATATCTTGCTCCAACTTGATGTACTCTTGACCATCTTTCAAACCCGACATCTTCTAGTGTTTGAGCACACTGAGGCAAAACACGTCTTAAACAGTTTATATGCTTATTGAAATCCACTTCCCGAGAAGCTTTTACAGCCTTCCAGTATGTCCATTTGTGCTTTTTTATACCAGCAGACCTTGATTTTAGATTTCTATACAAATGAATACCACAAAGTCCATGAAAAGCATCTGGGAAACACATTCTAACAGCGTTGTCAATTGAGTTTGCCCTATCAGATATGATTGTCAGATTGCTAATAGGACCTATGCAATCCCTAAGATGCCCCATAAACCATGCACATGAATCAGAGGTTTCAGATTTGCCAACCTGGTAAGCTATTGGCAATATCCCATTGTTAGCATCCATGACTACTGCTAATAAATTTACTCCAAGGTATCGACCTTTCAAATGTGCTCCGTCAACTATAATAACTGGGCGCATGCAAGTAATAAACGAACGAATCTACAAAATAATATACACAAGAAATATAATCATTTAAATGTGAAATGCATGTAACTAACAAAAATGAGTCAACAAAATTAGATTGATTTACTAACCGCAACACCAATGGCGATAAACAGCAACTAAAAGCGTCCATCTCTATCTGTTTTGATATGAGTTACCGACCCAGGATTTTTCAGCTTTAAATTGTGGCAATAAGCTGACAGTTGGGCAAACGATTCTTCTGGTGACCCCCTCAACAATTCCAAGGCATAACATTTGGCTCTCCAAGCTTGAGAATATGAGATACTAATCTTGAATCGAGCATTCATGTCAGTCATAATTTCATGTCCCCGATATACCCTGCCATTCAAAAACATTAACTCAGCCAGAAAACCACCCAACACCTTTTTGTTTGCCTGTCTATGGTGAGGAAAAACTTAGGTTCTTGAACATGTATGTTTATCAATAAAAGTCCTAACGTTAAACATTTCGCAATCTTTTATCCTCTTTGCAATCATACGCCACGTACAATTTTCGTCAATCATACACTTTGTTTCGAAACGATCTTTGCTTGATTTGTTAATTTTTTGTTGATAACCATCTTCCACACATTTCGTATACAAAGCCATCTTCAATTCTTCCTTTGTATCAAAAAAATCATCTTTCTTGATACGAATAACTTTTTTGTAACAATCAACTGCTATCTTTACCAACTCTTCTTCCGGTATCTGAAGTAATTCTGGCATATTTCAGTTATACTCCCGTGGCATTTTCTTCTTTTTCTTTTCTTCGGGGATTTCTTCTTCTTTTTCTTATTCCGGGTTATATGAATTACAGAATGGATATTCAACATGTTCATTCACAGTCGTAACTTCCTCCTCATTATTATCAATAATATCTTCCTCGGCAACGGTTGTTTCATCATCAAAATTCGGGTATTGACCAATATCAAAATCATTACACGCAGGGTCTGTTTCTTCTTCTGAAACATCATCAAAATCCGAGTATTGACCAAGATCAAAGATCGGGTATTGACCAAGATCAAAATTCGAATACTGACTAGTACTCACAATTTTTTCTATTGGCTCATAATCGTCTAACTGGTCAATACAAAAACTGGAATTTGGTGCTGAAAGTTGATTGAGATTTGGATTAGGAAAAGGTTGCGGGTTTTGAGATTGTTTTTGATATTGTGTTTGATATTGGAAATGTGGTGAAACAAAATTTTCTTGGTGATGAAATTGTGGTGGAACCATTAAATTTTGAGGTTGATAACAACGTTGTACATTGTGAGCACCATAAACTGGGGTTGAAGAACTTAGTTGATTACTACCCGCTATTGGCCCAACTTCACTACTTCTAGGTTCAACAACATGCAATGTAACATCATCTTCTTGCGAAACACTAATGTAAGCAATAAATCATTCAACATCTTCATTGTCGGTTTTATAAATAAACTTTACATTTTCTCTGATAAGATAGTCTAAATCCACTTAGAGTCTCTAAATTCAATTTCTTTGCAACACGTAACATTAGAGTTTCATAAGTTAACTTTTTTAATGTCAGTTTTAGTTGAAGATTCATGGGTAAAGGCATATATTGTAAAACACCATGAACATTCTCCCATGACCCTCCAAAACACAAATCTATCCAAACATGATCAACATTATATGATTTCATTCTACAAATTGTAAATTAATTTACTAAACAAACGAGCTATAAACTACATATCATCACTAACTTAGAGAAAAACATACCTTTATTAAGTTGATAGTTGATAATTTGGGAGAGAAATCATTGAAAAATTATATAGAAATAAAATTATGTAAAAAAATTAGAGATGTGGAAGGATGTCGTTGGATATAAGAACAGATGTCGCCGGAAAGAGTGATAGATGGAGATGAAATGAGTTGTGATTTAGGGATTTAGGTTATGAGTTGTTGCTATTGCGTAGTTATATACCAAAAACATTTGTGTTATGAAACTAAAACCTGTTGCGAAATTATAATTCGTGTTGCGAATTCGAAAACCGAGTTGCTACAACAAAATTCGAGTTGCGAATTCAGAAATCGAGTTGCGAATTTGAAATTCAGTGTTGAGAATTTGGAAATCGCAATGTGATTTACATATTCGCATTGCGATTTACAGATTCGCGTTGCGAATTTGTTGGTCATTTTCGTAAATCCAAAAAAATTATTTAAAATCGTATATTATAAGACATTTTCGATCACTGGAGTTATTTTCTCTATAAACTAATGTTATTTAATTGTATCATTAGGATACTTGGCGAACTGTCGGTGAAAAAATACAACTTATAAGCGTGAGAGTGTTTTTTTACTTTCTTTTAAAAATTCATCATTTTAATATTAATCATTTGTAGCAAAAAATATATATATTTACAGTACATGACATAATATTCCATATTTTTATTTACTTGTTTCTCAGCAATAAAATTATTTATTAATAATAAAGACTTGGGTTTGAGAGTCTCATTAAAAAAAAGTAAGTTTTATTTACTTTAATTATTCGTACGTTGAAATATAACAACAAGAATTATAACTTTTTATGTGCATAGTTAATTAACATCATATATATCGACGATAGAATTTCAACTCTACATTAAAAAACATCATATATCATTAACAAATAAATAAATAAATGCATAGCGATTTTTTAATTTACTTATAAAATAAAAAATCACTTATCAATTAAACAAGTAATAATACATTATCATATAACATATAAATTATATCTTTTCAATATAACATGAAAGTATTATTATTTTATGATGAAAAAAAAAGGAAATGTATTATTGTTATTGACAAAGCGTGTCGCTGACAATTTCAAAGACAATACAATTGGAGGAGAGTGGAGAGCTGGTTGAATTCAACGTAATTACAAATGTGACAAAATTCTAGGAATTTTCTTTTAGAATTTTAAATAGAATAATTGTTTTTTTATTACATTTAAAACATCTTATTTTGAAAAGTAAACATGCTATTTAACATTTTAACTTTGAATATTGAAATTATTATTATTAGTGAGAATTGATAAATATATAAATGAACCAAACCAATTAATTAAAATATTGTTGAAATTATTATTATTAGCGAGAATTGATAAATATATAAATGGACCAAACCAAATAACATTTTAAACAGTTATTGTTGATTAATGTTTGAGTCAAGATTGGGATTTAAAAGAATATAAAGATTAAAAACAATTAAATTAAAATCCATAGACTAAATCTATGATATAACCGTAGTATAGGAACTAATAAAAGAGTTAGACCATTAATATTTAATCAAAATTTAATTTAACGTCATTTTCCTTGGCATTGCCACTTAATTATTGTTGTTGATATATTTTAATTTAACTAATTTTCATGCACCTCGTGGTGCCTGCCCCATGACGAACCCACTTTCACACAATAATTAATAGAGAAAATAATTTTAGTAATCGAAAATGCCTTATAATATACGATTTTGATCAATTTTTTTTCGATTTGCCAAAATGACTAACAAAATCGCAATGCGATCTCTAAATCGCAACACGATCTCCAGTATCGTAAATCAGTTTCCAGATTCGCAACGCGATTTTGACTATCGCATTGCGAATATGTAAATCGCAACGCGATTCTGACTATCGCAACACTGAATTTCAAATTCGCAACAGGTTTTAGTTTCGCAACACAAATGTTTTGGGTATATAACTACGCAGTAGCAGCAACTCATAACCTAAATCCCTAAATCGTAACTCATTCCATCTCCATCTATCACTCTCTCCGGCGACATCCGTTCCTATATCCAACGACATCTTATATCCAACGACATCCTTCCCCATCCCGCAACAGGTTTTAGTTTCGCAGCTCGTTTGTTTAGTAAATTAATTTACAATAATGAAACCATCTAATGTTGATCATGTTTGGATAGATTTGTGTTTTGGAGGGTCATGGGAGAATGTTCATGGTGTTTTACAATATATGCCTTTACCCATGAATCTTTAACTAAAACTGTCATTAAAAAAGTTAACTTATGAAACTCTAATGTTACATGTTGCAAATAAATTGAATTTAGAGCCCCTAAGTGGATTTAGGCTATCTTATCAAAGAAAATGTAAAGTTTAGTTGTTAACCGACAATGAAGATGTTGAACGATTCATTGCTTACATTAGTGTTTCGCAAGATGATGTTACATTGTATGTTGTTGAACCTAGAAGTAGTGAAGTTGAGTCAGTAGCGGGTAGTAATCAACTAAGTTTTTCAACCCCAGTTTATGGTGCTCAAAATTTAATGGTTCCACCATAATTTCATCACCAAGCAAATTTTGTTTCACCATATTTCCAATACCAAACACAATCTCAAAACCCATAACCTTTCCCTAATCCAAATCCCAATCAACTTTCAGCACCAAATTCCGGTTTTTGTATTGACCAGTTAGACGATGATTAGCCAACAGAAAAAATTGTGAGTACTAGTCAGTATTCGAAATTTGATCTTGGTCAATACCCGGACTTTGATCTTGGTCAATACTCGGATTTTGATGATGGTTCAGAAGAAGAAACAGACCCTGCGTGTAATGATTTTGATATTGGTCAATACCTGAATTTTGATGATGAAACAGCCGCTGCCGAGGAAGATATTGTTGATGATAATGAGGAGGAAGTTACAAATGTGAATGAACATGTTGCACATCCATTCTGTAATTCATATAACCCTGAAGAAGAAAAAGAAGAAGAAAAAATCCCCAAAGAAAAGTCCCCGAAGAAAATGACACGGGAGTATAACTGGAATATGTCAGAATTACTTCAGATACCGGAAGAAGAGTTGGTAAAGATAGCAGTTGAATGTTATACAAAAATTATTCGTATCAAGAAAGATGATTGTTTTGATACAAAGGAAGACTTGAAGATAGCTTTGTATACGAAATGTATGGAAGATGGCTATCAACTAAAAGTTAACAAATCAAGCAAAGATCGTTTCGAAACAAGGTGTATGATTGACAAAAACTGTACGTGGCGTATGATTGTAAAGAGGATAAAAGATTGTGAAATGTTTCAAGTTAGGACTTTTATTGATAAACATACATGTTCAAGAACCCAAGTTTTTCCTCACCATAGACAGGCAAACAAAAAGGTGTTGGGTGGTTTTCTGGCTGAGTTAATGTTTTTGAATGGCAGGGTATATCGGGGACATGAAATTATGACTGACATGAATGCTCGATTCAAGATTAGTATCTCATATTCTCAAGCTTGGAGAGCCAAATGTTATGCCTTGGAATTGTTGAGGGGGTCACCAGAAGCATCGTTTGCCCAACTGTCAGCTTATTGCCACAATTTAAAGCTGAAAAATCCTGGGTCGGTAACTCATATCAAAACAGATAGAGATGGACGCTTTGAGTTGCTGTTTATCGCCATTGGTGTTGCGGTTAGTAAATCAATATAATTTTGTTGACTCATTTTTGTTAGTTACATGCATTTCACATTTAAATGATTATATTTCTTGTG
The DNA here is from genome assembly GCF_006381635.1 of Hibiscus syriacus. Lineage (NCBI taxonomy): Eukaryota > Viridiplantae > Streptophyta > Magnoliopsida > Malvales > Malvaceae > Hibiscus > Hibiscus syriacus. The sequence continues at coordinate 168,460 of NW_024063057.1, read as the reverse complement.
TATATTATTTTGTAGATTCGTTCGTTTATTACTTGCATGCGCCCAGTTATTATAGTTGACGGAGCACATTTGAAAGGTCGATACCTTGGAGTAAATTTATTAGCAGTAGTCATGGATGCTAACAATGGGATATTGCCAATAGCTTACCAGGTTGGCAAATCTGAAACCTCTGATTCATGGGCATGGTTTATGGGGCATCTTAGGGATTGCATAGGTCCTATTAGCAATCTGAAAATCATATCCGATAGGGCAAACTCAATTGACAACGCTGTTAGAAGGTGTTTCCCAGATGCTTTTCATGGACTTTGTGGTGTTCATTTGTATAGAAATCTAAAATCAAGGTCTGCTGGTATAAAAAATCACAAATGGACATACTGGAAGGCTGTAAAAGCTTATCGGGAAGTGGATTTTAATAAGCATATAAATTGTTTAAGACGTGTTTTGCCTCAGTGTGCTCAAACACTAGAAGATGTCAGGTTTGAAAGATGGTCAAGAGTACATCAACTTGGAGCAAGATATGGTTTCATGACATCTAATAGTGCAGAATCAATCAACGCTCTAAGTCGTCATTCCCAGAAATTACCCATTACTATGTTAATGGAGTTTTTTCGAGCCTCTATTCAACAGTGGTACTACAAGAAAAGAAATCATGCAGGTATTATTTCTTTAAATTCGTAACTTATCATATATTTTACTAAGTATTATTTATTTAAATTTACAGGAACATTGGAACATCGTGTTGCACCATGGACTGAAAAAAAGATAACGAAACGTGTTGTGAAGTCAACGTCATGGAGAGTTGAACCATGTTCAAACAATTTGTTTGAAGTACTGGATAATAACTTAAATGGGTTTGTCGATCTAAATGCAAAGACTTGTAGTTGTATGAAATGGCAAACATCTGGTTATCCGTGTGGCCATGTTATAAAAGTTGCTCTTCATCTAAACCAAGATGATTCAAGCGCATAAGCTATGGATTGCTACACTACAGAAGTATATCGACAGACTTATGCCGAGATTATCTACCCTATTCCACATCCTTCTGAGTGGGACATACCAGATGACTTACAAACAGTTTTACCACCAGCCATGGACAGAAGGCTACCTGGCCGACCAAAAAGTCACGATCGTATACCGTCTAAGGGTGAAGAGAAGAAGAGATCGACATGTAGTCGGTGCAAAGAAAGTGGTCATACAAGGTTGACATGTGGATCACCAGTGCCATCACAATCATCTTTTCCTCTACCAAAATATGGATCCTCATCAAAATCCAAAGCTCATATGGTGTCAAGCAAAAGGCAATCAAAATCCCAATCACAACCGGCTTCACCTTTTGGGACTATTAACTTAGGTGATTTTTAAATGCAAACGTTGTATTATGTGTATTTTATGTGTAAACTTTTAACATTTTCAGTTAGGCATGTATTAGTAACTTGAGTTTGAACATTGCTATGATATGTTCAGTTGTTATCACTTATTACACATTCATTTGAATATCGCAACACGAATTTGGCTATCGCAACGCAAAAATCGCAACACGGATTGACTTTCGCAACGCGAATTGACTTTCGCGTTGCGATTTTGGCTTTCGCATTGCGATTTTGACTTTCATATTGCGATTTTGAGTTTAGCATTACGAAAGTGTACCTTCAACAGGTCTTTTGCCTTCAATAAGATGCAGATTGAAATCAACAAATCAACTTTTACATTTCAATCAATTAGACAAGCACAAATAAGAATTATTTACACATCAATTAAACAAATCAACTTTTACAAATAAACTTTTACAAATCAATTAAACAAGCAAATAATAATAATAATTCTTATTTTCCTCATCAATTAAATAAATCTACTTTTAAAAATCAATTAAACAATCAAAAAAAGTGTACCACAGACAGTTGTTTATGCACCCATACATCAATTTCACGCAGCTCACTTCAGGATTAACCTGCAGAAACCAAACAACACTTTCTACACATCTAAAACCAACAAACAATAAATTATTGAATTCTAGGTACTTAACAACAGTTGCATTTGACTTACCAATTGTTTATGGACACTTTCATAACGCGGATGCAGGTAGGCAGCGTTTCGGATATATCGCTCTAGCCATAAAATGCTGAAACCACAAGCCGACTGCACCTCTATCTCTATCAGTGGGATGTAGAAACTGTATACTTCCTGTCGTCAAACGCTCCAAGCACATGCATACGAGAGGACCACAATCCCCTCTGGCTCCCTACGTTTATTGTGGTGCGGTCTCGTCTCTGATAACTGTAACATTGAACTTCTTTGTCTTCTTGTTTCCAGAATAAGTCCAATAATTAATCGCATCCAAGAATTTAGCCAAATGAGAGCTCCATCCCTTAATAATATCTCTCAAATCAGACAATGATATGTAATTTATCATGCTGTCATATACTATTATCTTTAGGGATGGGAGCTGAAGCTCGACGAGAAACCAATGATTATGTTCCAAAACAGGGATAAACACATGCAATCATAAGTAATAATTAAATTGTGCAATTATTTATGAACACCTTTAAAATATTTAAAAAATAAATACTAACCTTATCGACCTCCCACCATGCAGGATAAAGTTTAGCTTGTCCATTACCCAACACATATGATTCATCTCGTTGATTCTTCAAGTGAACTACGTGAAAAGACGTCGGCATAATTGTATATCGCGTATTTTTTTTTATTTTTCCACAGTTTCCTTATTATTAGAAGACGTAACACCCATGCATCAATATGCTGTTTTATAAAAAAAAAAGACATATATTAGTGAATTACATAAATTTAAAAAAAAATTAATCAAAATGAAATATAAGAAAAATATAAGACTTACCCCCCATCGAAATAGCCATTGTCTTCAACCCCTAATAACACACCCCACCAAGACCGATCAAGCAACAAATACATATCATCGTTAAGTTTGTATATGTCAGCGTAACACCCCTGGCTCCGCTCACGTAGATAAAAACCAACTGCGGTCTTAGCCCAAAGGGTATTATCCAGAATTGTTTCCGGTAGTTTTCTCCTATCCACTTCATCTTCCGGAATAGTACTGGCCGGTAACTCATACGAAAGCCAACACTCATCCATCATGTCCGGCACGTGAGAGGGTTTCTCAATAATTCGACATATTACGCCGTGTGAATCGGGCTCTTGAATGGTGGGATGAACCTCTTCAACGATGACATGGGCATCTTGAACGGTGAGATGTGACTCTTGAGGGATGATTGAGGCCTCTTGAACGATGACAGGTGAGTCGGGCTTCTTCTTATGGAGTCTTCGCACTATTAGGGTGAACGGAGACGTAATGGCACGTGCACGCCGTCTGATGCGTGAACCCCGTCGTGTAAGAAAAACCCGACGTAAAGCATCCACCTTATCGGGCCGCTAAAAATAAATTAATACATAAATCAGTAAATAAACAGTCATGATATTAAATAGTGAAAACAAAGACAAATATGTTTCAAACTTGCACGGTATTCACCCAAGTCATTATTCTATCATAGTTCACAAAATGCATCAGATAACATTCCAGAAGTAAGCACTTATATAAACATTTAAAAGGACAACATATAGGTTTAGTGCATGTTCAAGGACAATATAAAGAGTAGTAGTTTATTCTTGAAACTTAAATTTGCAATACTGTGAAGTTAGTATTTGTCTTTATCTTTTGGTTGAAGTAATGCAATCCATTCAAGTTTCAATTTGCAGAAGAAGAATAGTTTCTGAAACTTAAAATCACAACACGAAACTTAAAATCGCAACGCAAATTTGACTATCGCAACGGGATAATCGCAATGCAAAATAAAAATCGCAACGCGAAACTAAATTCGCGTTGCGATTTTTATTTCGCATTGCGATTATCCCGTTGCGATAGTCAAATTCGCGTTGCGATAGTTATTTTCGCGTTGCAATAGCCATTTTCACGTTGCGATTTTAAGTTTCGTGTTGCGACTATTCTTCTTCTGCAAATTGAAACTTGAATGGATTGCATTACTTCAACCAAAAGACAAAACAAAGACAAATACTAACTTCACAGGGTTATTTGAGAACTGTTTAGCAGTATTAGCAGTAACCGAATGAATTTACTAAGCAATCTAAGTGAAATTACGAGTAAATCAAGTTAAATATGAAAAATCTTAAACTTACCTCGTTGCGTAGAGTATGAACCTCATTCTACAACGATGCTACCATCTCACGTAGAGCGGCTACCTCATCACGCCATGAACCATTGTCATCGCGTAAAGTACCGACCTCCTTACGCAAGGCATTGACCTCATCATGTAACTCCCCTAACTCATCCCGTAGAGGTGGAGGTGGAGAACAGGGAGATAAATGTCGTGGCATCTTTTCCGGTCGCCTATCATGAGGTGATGGTGGAGAAGAGGCTCGATGATGTGACGGAGTAGGTGATGGCTCTCGTTGTAGGGCTGTATAGTGTGGTAGATCAGGTGATGGCTCTGGGTGAGGTGATGGCTCTCGAAGTGGAGGCTGCTCATCATCCGTGCCATCAAAAAAAAATGCTTACTAGCTTGCCACCAATCAGTGGCAAGCTCAGTCTCTGTGGGTGTCAGCCTCTGTAATGGAGTGTTGGCCTCCTAACAATATAAAAGCTCAAACAAAGTTAAACGTGTACTAGTAATGACTTGTTTATATATGGTAGTATTTGTGTTAACTTACATCATTTATTGTCGTATACAGTAGTAACTCTTCCCAATCCATTAGCCCCCATTTCATCTTCCAGAAAATAGCCCTAGGAATATCATTTGAAGTTTTTAATGCATATGTCTACATGCCAGGAAAAGCCTCAAATATCCAAATCTACAAACAATATAATACACAAACATTAGTAATTGTTAAATAATTAATTATAATTTTAGAAACATTATATAGAAATTCTTACCTCAAAGGCCCAAATAAAGTCTGACAAAGTGTATTTGGAACCATCACCACGCAAACCTTTTCGGTCATCAAAGGCAGACGACAACTTATTCCTGGTAGCTTTCCATAGATACGAACCCCACGGAAACATGTTTCATGCATTTAAGTCCTCTACCAATAATATTAGGTTCTTAGGAATAGGTTGTCTGGCCTCTCTGCCTAAAAATCTGGCATGCAAAAGTACTGAAAGGCATACTCGGACAACATCGACGTCATACATCCGAGTAAAACCATATTTCTTATTAAATAATCTCGTCAAGTCGTCGACGTGTAAATTCGGCTTCTCCATTGACAGCTCAGGAAAAACCCGGGATAACCATGATGGGAGGGTAATATGACTAGTGTATCGACCTATATCATCATGTCCGAAGCGTAGACCAGTGATTAAGCAAAACTCCTCCTGCCCAAAACACGTATACGCCGGTGGAAAATGAAACCATATCTCTTCATTACCACATTTTATACTCTCGGGTAGATCGCTAGTCATGGTCTGAAGCCACAAATGGGTCAACAAAGCATCTCCACCCGGATCTTGTACTTTCAGCCATGGCCCGAAGCAAGTATCCTCAAACAATTTTCTTTGTACAGGTGAAAGCTTCGACGCAATTGTAGTGACTAGGCTTATTTTATTCCTTAAGGTCAATTGAGCCAAAAAAAAGTTCTACAAAAACAATAAACATACCAAGTTAAATATACCAAAAACTACACTGTGAAGATATATCAAAAACAATAATAAACATAAAGAGTCGTAGTAGTTTATTCTTCAAACTTAAATTTGCAACACTGTGAATTTCGTATTTGTCTTTGTTTTTTAGTTGAAGTAATGCAATTCATTCAAGTTTCAATTTGCAGAAGAAGAATAGTTTCTGAAACTTAAAATTGCAACACGAAAATGACTATCACAACGAGATAATCGCAACGCGAAATGAAAATCGCAACGCGAAACTAAAATCGCGTTGCGATTTTTTCGTTGCGATTTTCATTTCGCGTTGCGATTCTCGGTTTCAAATAGTCATTGTCTAAAATTGAAACTTGAATGAATTGCATTACTTCAACCAAAATACAAAACAAAGACAAATACTAACTTCACAGGGTTAAAGACTAAACAGTTTAGCAGTATTGGTAGCAATCGAATGAATTTAATAAGCAATCTAAGTGAAATAGTTAATCTATTATTGAAATTACCAGTAAACTTATCATCAATTTCAATATGAAAAACCTAATAATAATGCAAAAATTTCAAAATAAAAATAATTAAAAAAACTAACCCTCGGTGGTTGATTTGGTTGATTTTCCATTTCTGACCGTGAATGATTGTGAGGGTGGCTCTGAGAGATGGAGATAGATGGATTTTGTCAGAGATAGGGACGAATTTTGTCGAAGATGGGGACGGATGTCGCCGTAGAGAGTGAGAGATGTAGATGAGACTGAGTTGTGATTTAGGGTTTTAGGTTATGAGTTGCGATTACGAGATATATTAATATTCGTGTTTGGAATTTGAAAATAGAGAAAATAACCTCAGTGACCAAAAATCCCATATAATATACGATTTTAACCAACTTTTTCCGGATTTGCCAAAATGACCAACAAAATCGCAATGCGATCGCTAATTCGCAACGCGATCTCCATTATCGCAAATTCGCGTTGCATTTTCGCAATGCGATAGTTGAAAATCGTGTTGCGATGGTCTACAGTATCGTTGTGATTTTCCCAATTCGCAATGCGAATAAGTAAATCGCAACGCGAATTGGGAAAATCGCAATGCGATACTTACTATCGCAATGCGATAATAAAAAATCGCAAAGAGATACTTACTTTCGCAACGCGATACTGACTTTCGCAACGCGATTTACATAGCACCATTCGTGTTAACGCGTATTTTTTTTTCAAATTCCAAACACGTATTTTTTCTTAATAAATCGGAAAATGAACCGTCCACAGTAATCGTAACTCATAACCTCAAACCCAAAAACACAACACTCAGTCCCATCTCCATCTCTCACTCTCTACGGCGAAATCCGTCCCCATCTCCGAAGATTTCCGTCCCCATCGCCGGCGAAATCCCTCACAACCATTCACAGTCAAAAATCCCTCACAATCATTCAGAAATGGAAAATCAACCTCCGAGGGTTAGTTTTTTTTATTTTATTTTGAAATTTTTGCATTATTTTAGGTTTTTCATATTGAGATTGATGATAAGTTTACTGGTAATTTCAATAATAGATTAACCATTTCACTTAGATTTCTTATTAAATTCATTCGATTGCTGCCAATACTGCTAAACTGTTTAGCCTGTGAAGTTAGTATTTGTCTTTGCTTTGTCTTTTGGTTGAAGTAATGCAGAAGAAGAATAGTTTCGAGAATGAAAATCGCAACGCGGAAATAACTATCGCAATGAGATAATCGCAACGCGAAATAAAAATCACAACGCGAAACCAAAATCGCATTGCGATTTTCATTTCGCGTTGCGATTTTCATTTCGCGTTGCGATTTTTATTTCGCGGTTGCGATTTTCATTTCGCGTTGCGATTGTCTTGTTGCGATAGTCATTTCGCGTTGCGATTCTCTTGTTGCGATAGTCATTTCCGCGTTGCGATTCTCATTATCTCGTTGCGATTTTCATTTCAACCAAAAGACAAAAACAGTGTTGCAAATTTTAGTTTCAAGAATAAACTACTATTTATGTTTATTGTTTTGTTTTTGGTATATATTGACAGTGTAATTTTTGGTATATCTAACTTGGTATGTTTATTGTTTTTTTGTAGAAATTTTTTTCGGCTTCATTGACATTAAGGAATAAAGTTAGCCTAGCCACTACAATTGCTTCGAAGCTTTCACCTGTACAAAGAAAATTGTTTGAAGAAACCTGATTCGGGCCATGGCTGAGAGTACAGCATCCGGGTGGAGATGCTAGTTTGACCCATTTGTGGCTTCAGACCATGACTAGCGATCTACCCGACAGTATACAACGTGGTAAGGAAGAGATATGGTTTCATTTTCCACCGGCGTATACTTGTTTTGGGCGGAAGGAGTTCTGCTTAATCACTGGTCTACGATTCGGACACGATGATGTAGGCTGGTACACTCGTCATATCACCCGCCCATCATGGTTATCCAGGGTTTTTCCTGATGAGTCAATAGAGAAGCCGAACTTACACGTCGACGACATGAAGAAATTGTTTAATAAGAAAGATGGTTTTACTCGGATGAATGACGTCGATGTTGTCCGAGTATGCCTTCTACTACTTTTGTATGCCGGCTTTCTAGGCAGAGAGGCCAGACAACCTATTCCTCAGGAGCTAATATTATTGGTAGAGGACCTAAATGCATGGAATCTGTTTCCGTGGGGTTCGTATATATGGAAAGCTACCTGGACTAAGTTATCGTCTGCCTTTGATGACCGCAAAAGTTTGCGGGGCGATGGGTCGAAATACACTTTGTCAGGCTTTGTTTGGGCCTTTAAGGTAAGAATTTCTATATAATGTTTTCAAAATTATAATTAATTATTTAACAATTACTAATGTTTGTTATTATATTGTTTGTAGATTTGGATATTCGAGGCTTTCCCCAGCATGCGGACATATGCATTAAAATCCTCAGATGATATTCCTAGGGCTATTTCCTGGAAGAGGAAACGTATGTTGGATTGGGAAGACTTAATACCATATGCGACAATAAATAATGTAAGTTAACACAAATATTATCATATATAAACAAGTTATTAATAGTAGACGTTTAACTTTGTTTTAGTTTTTATATTTTTAGGAGGCCAACACTCCATTAATGAGACTGACACCCACAGAGGCTGAGCTTGCCACTGATTGGTGGCAAGCTAGTCAGCGTTTTTTTGATGGCACGAATGATGAGCAGCCTCCACTTCCTCCACTTCGAGAGCCATCACCTCACCCAGAGCCATCACCTGATCGACCCGACTATACACCTCTACAACGAGAGCCATCACCTATCCCGTCACATCATCGAGTCTCTTCTCCACCATCACCTCATGATAGGCTACCGAAAAAGATGCCATGACTTCTATCTCCCTGTTCTCCACCTCCACGGGATGAGTCAAGGGAGTTACGTGATGAGGTCAATGCCTTACGTGAGGAGATCGGTACTCTACGCGATAACGATGGTGCATGGCGTGTGGAGGTGTCTACTTTACGTGGTGAGGTTGCCGCTCTACGTGAGATGGTAGTATCGTTGCAGAATGAGGTTCATACTCTACGCAACGAGGTAAGTTTAAGATTTTCCATATTTAACTTGATGATAAATTTACTCGTAATTTCACTTAAATTAACCATTTCACTTAGATTGCTTAGTAAATTTATTCGGTTGCTGCCAAAACTGCTAAACTTTTTACTTTAACACTGTGAAGTTAGTATTTGTCTTTGTTTTGTCTTTTGGTTGAAAGTTTGAAATATATTTATCTTTGTTTTCACTGTTTAAATATCATGTCTGTTTATTTACTGATATTTGTATTTTTATTTAGCGGACCGATAAGGTGGATGCTTTACGTCGGGTTTTTCTTGCACGACAGAGTTCACGCATCAGACGGCGTGCACGTGCTATTAAGTCTCCGTATACCCCAATAGTGCGAAGACACCGCAAGAAGAAGCCCGACTCGCCTATCATCCCTCAAGAGTCCACTCCTATCGTTGAAGAGGCCCCTATCATTCCTCGAGAGTCCCCTCACACCGTTCAAGAGGCCACTGTCATCGTTGAAGAGGTCCCTCCCACCATTCAAGAGCCCGATTCACATGGCATCATATGTAGGATTCTTGAGAAACCCTCTGACGTACCGGACATGATGGATTCAAGTTGGCTCTCGTATGAGTTACCGGCCAGTACCATACCGGTATCTGAAGAGGAGAGAAAACAACTACCGGACACAATTCTGGATAACACCCTTTGGGCTAAGACCGCAGTTGATTTTTATCTACATGAGCGAAGCCAGGGGTGTTTCACTGACATATGCAAGCTCAATGATGATATCTATTTGTTGCTTGATCGGTCTTGGTGGGGTTTAGGGGTCGAAGACAATGGCTATTTCGATGGAGGGGTAAGTCTTATATTTTTCTTATATTTTCATTTGATTAATTTTTTTAAAAATTAATGTAATTCACTAATATATGTATTTTTTTGTAAAACAGCATATCGATGCGTGGGTGTCACGTCTACTAATAATTAGGAAACTTAAGGAAAATAAAAGAAATACACGGTATACAATAATGCCGACGGCTTTTAACGCAGTTCACTTGAAGAATCAACGAGATGAATCATTTGCGTTGGGCAATGGACAAGCTAAACTTTATCCTGCATGGTGGGAGGTCGATAAGGTTAGTGTTTATTTTAGATTGAGTTTAAAGGTATTCATAAATAAGTGCGCAAATGAATGAATTATTACTTATGATTGCAGGTGTTTATCCCTGTTTTGGAACGTAACCATTGGCTTCTCGTCGAGCTTCAGATCCCATCCCTTAAGGCAATAGTATATGACAGCATGATAAATTACATATCATTGGCTGATTTAAGAGATATTATTAAGGGATGGAGCTCTTATTTGGCTAAATACTTGGATGCGATAAATTATTGGACTCGTTCTGGAAACAAGAAGCCAAAGAAGCTCAATATTACAGTTAGCAGAGACGAGACCTCACCACAACAAACGAAAGGACCCAGAGGGGATTGTGGTCCTCTCGTATGCTTGGCGTTGGACCGTTTGATCACAGGAAGTATAAAGTATCTACCTCCCACCGATATAGATAGAGCTGCAGTAGGCTTGTGGTTTCGATATTATATGGCTAGATCGATATATACGAGACGCTGCCTACCTGCATCCGCGTTATAAAAATGTCCATAAACAATTGGTATGTTTATAGGCTTGTGGTTTGAAAATGTTTGGTTAAGTACCTAGAATTCAATAATTTGCTGTTTGTAGGTTTTAGATGTGTAGAAAGTGTTGTTTGAGCAAATGTTTGGTTTATGCAGGTTAATCTCAGAAGTGAGCTGCGTGAAAATGATGTATGGCTGCAAAAGTTGATTCAATAGTATAAGTGTTATTTTCTCTAATAATTATTGCTTATTTTTTTATTGTTTAATTGATTTGTAAAAGGTGATTTGTAAAAGTTGATTTGTTTAATTGATGTTAACATAATTCTTATTTGTGCTTGTTTAATTGATTGAAATGTAATGGTTGATTTTGTTGATTTCAATCTGCATTATGTTGAAGGCAAAAAGTACTATCGCAATGCGAAATTAGCGTTGCGATTTTTATTTCGCATTGCGATTCTCTCGTTGCGATTTTCATTTCGCATTGCAATAGTAATTTTCGCGTTGCGATGGACATTAAGATGATTGCCTATTAAGTGATAACAACTGGAACATATCATAGCAATTTTCAAACTCAAGTTACTAATACATGCCTAACTGAAAATGTTAAAAGTTCACACATAAAATCTACATAATACAACGTTTGCATTTAAAAATCACCTAAGTTAACAGTCCCAAAAGGTGAAGCCAGTTGTGATTGGGATTTTAAAGATGATTGCGATTTTGATTGCCTTTTTCTTGACACCATATGAGCTTTGGATTTTGATGATGATCCATATTTTGGTAGAGGAAAAGATGATTGTGATGGCATTGTTGATCCACATGTCAACCTTGTATGACCACTTTCCTTGCACCGACTACATGTCGATCTCTTCTTCTCTTCACCCTTAGACGGTATACGATCGTGACTTTTTGGTCGGCCAGGTAGCCTTCTGTCCATGGCTGGTGGCAAAACTGTTTGTAAGTCATCTGATATGTCCCACTCAAAAGGATGTGAAATAGGGTAGACAATCTCGGCATAAGTCTGTCGATATACTTCTGTAGTGTAGCAATCCATAGCGTATGTGCTTGAATCATCTTGGTTTAGATGAAGAGCAACTTTTATAACATGGCCACATGGATAACCAGATGTTTGCCATTTCATACAACTACACGTCCTTGCATTTAGATCGACAAGCCCATTTAAGTTATTATCCAGTACTTCAAACAAAGTGTTTGAACATGGTTCAACTCTCCATGACGTTGACTTCACAACACGTTTCGTTATCTTTTTTTTCAGTCCATGGTGTAACACGATGTTCCAATGTTCCTGTAAATTTAAATAAATAATACTTAGTAAAATATATGATAAGTTACGAATTCAAAGAAATAATACCTGCATGGTTTCTTTTCTTGTAGTACCACTGTTGAATAGAGGCTCGAAAAAACTCCATTAACATAGTAATGGGTAATTTCCGGGAATGACGACTTAGAGCGTTAATTGATTCTGCACTATTAGACGTCATGAAACCATATCTTGCTCCAAGTGATGTACTATTGACCATCTTTCAAACCCGACATCTTCTAGTGTTTGAGCACACTGAGGCAAAACACGTCTTAAACAGTTTATATGCTTATTGAAATCCACTTCCCGATAAGCCTTTACAGCCTTCCAGTATGTCCATTGTGCTTTTTTATACCAGCAGACCTTGATTTTAGATTTCTATACAAATGAACACCACAAAGTCCATGAAAAGCATCTGGGAAACACCTTCTAACAGCGTTGTCAATTGAGTTTGCCCTATCGGATATGATGTCGATTGCTAATAGGACCTATGCAATCCCTAAGATGCCCCATAAACCATGTCCATGAATCAGAGGTTCAGATTTGCCAACCCCGTAAGCTATTGGCAATATCCCATTGTTAGCATCCATGGCTACTGCTAATAAGTTTACTCCAAGGTATCGACCTTTCAAATGTGCTCCGTCAACTATAATAACTGGGCGCATGCAAGTAATAAACGAACGAATCTACAAAATAATATACACAAGAAATATAATCATTTAAATGTGAAATGCATGTAACTAACAGAAATGAGTCAACAGAATTATATTGATTTACTAACCGCAACACCAATGGCGATAAACAGCAACTCAAAGCATCCATCTCTATCTGTTTTGATATGAGTTACCGACCCAGGATTTTTCAGCTTTAAATTGTGACAATAAGCCGGCAGTTGGGCAAACGATGCTTCTGGCGACCCCCTCACAATTCCAAGGCATAACATTTGGCTCTCCAAGCTTGAGAATATGATATACTAATCTTGAACCAAGCATTCATGTCAGTCATAATTTCATGTCCTCGATATACCCTGCCATTCAAAAACATTAACTCAGCCAGAAAACCACCCAACACCTTTTTGTTTGCCTGTCTATGGTGAGGAAAAACTTGGGTTCTTGAACATGTATGTTTATCAATAAAAGTCCTAACTTGAAACATTGCGCAATCTTTTATCCTCTTTGCAATCATACGCCACGTACAGTTTTTGTCAATCGTACACCTTGTTTCAAAACGATCTTTGCTTGATTTGTTAACTTTTAGTTGATAGCCATCTTCCACACATTTCGTATACAAAGCTATCTTCAAGTCTTCCTTTGTATCAAAACAATCATCTTTCTTGATACGAATAACTTTTGTTTAACAATCAACTGCTTTATTTGCCAACTCTTCTTCCGGTAACTGAAGTAATTCTGGCATATTCCAGTTATACTCCCGTGGCATTTCTTTTCTTCGGGGACTTTTTCTTCTTCTTTTTCTTCTTCAGGATTATGAATACAGAATGGATGTTCAACATGTTCATTCACAGTCGTAACTTCCTCCTCATTATCATCAACAACATCTTCCTCGGCAACGGGTGTTTCATCATCAAAATTCGGGTATTGACCAATATCAAAATCATTACACGCAGGGTCTGTTTCTTCTTCTGAAACATCTTCAAAATCCGTGTATTGACCAATATCAAAGTCCGGGTATTGACCAAGATCAAATTTCAAATACTGACTAGTACTCACAATTTTTTCTCTTGGCTCATCATCGTCTAATTGGTCAATACGAAAACCGGAATTTGTGCTGAAAGTTGATTTGGATTTGGATTAGAGAAAGGCTGTGGGTTTTTTGACCCACTTAGTTGATTACTACCCGCTGACCCAACAATACTACTTCTAGGTTCAACAACATACAATGTAACATCATCACTTGAAACATTAATGTAAGCAATGAATCGTTCAACATCTTCATTGTCGGTTAACAAATAAACTTTACCATTTCTCTGATACGATAGCCTAAATCCACTTAGGGGCTCTAAATTCAATTTCTTTGAAACACGTAACATTAGGGTTTCATAAGTTAACTTCTTTAATGACAGTTTTTAGTTGAAGATTCATGGGTAAAGCATATATTGTAAAACACCATGAACATTCTCCCATGACCCTCCAAAACACAAATCTATCCAAACATGATCAACATTAGATGATTTCATGGTTGTAACTAAAGATGAACGAGATGCGAAGGGATTTAGTTAGAGTTGTTGCTGCTGCTGCGATATATATACACTCAAAATTTGGCTTGCGAAACTAAAACCTGTTGTGAACTTTGAAACTCGCATTACGATTCTGTATTATCTCGTGCGAAAGTCAGAATCGCGTGCGAAAGGCAATCATTGACCATCGCAATGCGAAATGCAAATCGCAACGATAGAATCGCAATGCGAAATGAAAAAGGCAACGATTACATGCATAAACTTTTAACAATTATATTGATTCTAGGTACTTAACCAAACATTTTCAACCAAAAGGAGTATATATGTTAACAAACTTGCATTATGTGTATTTTATGTGTGCACTTTTAATTTTCAGTTAGGCATTAGTAACTTGAGTTTGAACATTGCTATGATCTGTTCAGTTGTCATCACTTATTAACATCATTGACTATCGCAATGCGAAAATGGCTATCGCACGCGAAAATGGTTATCGCAACGAGAATCGCAATGCGAAATGAAAATCACATTGCGATTTTCTCGTTGCGATTTTCATTTCGTATTGCGATTTTCATTTCGCATTGCGATTTCATTTCGCATTGCGATTTTCATTTCGCATTGCGATTTTCTCGTTGCGATAGCCATTTCGCGTTGCGATAGTCTGTTTTGCCTTCAACATAAAGCAGATTGAAAATCAACAAATCAACTATTACATTTTAACACAAATTATGTACACATCAATTAAACAAATCAAGATTTACAAATCATCTTTTACAAATCAATTAAACAATCAAAAATAATAATAATTCTTATTTCTTCATCAATTATTGAATCAATGAATCAACAACTTTGTGACCCGTACATCCATTTCACGCAGCTCACTTAAGGATTAACCTGCAGAAACCAAACATTTGCTCAAACAAGACTTCCTACACATCTAAAACCTACAAACAGCAAATTATTGAATTCTAGGTACTTAACCAAACATTTTCAAACCAAAAGGAGTATATATGTTAACAAAACTTGCATTTGACTTACCAATTAACAATGGACACTTTCATAACGCGGATGCATGTAGGCAGCGTCTCGAATATATTGCTCTAGCCATATAATGCCGAAACCACAAGCCTACTGCAGCTCTATCTCTATCGGTGGGAGGTAAAAACTCTGTGCTTCCCGTCGTCAAACGCGCCAAGCAAAGGCATACGAGAGGACCACAATCCCCTCTGGCTCCCGGCGATTGCTGTGGCGCGGTCTCGTCTCTGACAACTGTGACATTGAACTTCTTTGGCTTCTTGTGTCCAGAATGACTCCAATACTTAATCCCATCCAAGAATTTAGCCAAATGAGAGCTCCATCCCTTGAAAATATCTCTCAAATCAGACAGTGATATGTAATTGATCATGCTGTCATACACTATTATCTTCAGGGATGGGAGCTAAAGTTGGACGAGAAGCCAGTGACGACGTTCCAAAACAGGGATAAACACCTGCGATCATAAGTAATAATTCATTTATTTGCGCACTTATTTATTAACACCTTTAAAAAATTTAAAAAATAAACACTAACCTTATCGACCTCCCACCATGCAGGATAAAGTTTAGCTTGTCCATTGCCCAACAAAAATGATTCATCTCGTTGATTCTTCAAGTGAACTGCGTGAAAAGCCGTCGGCATTATTGTATATAGCGAATTTTTTTTTATTTTTCCTAAGCTTCCTTATTATTAGTAGACGTGACACCCACGCATCGATATGCTTTTACAAAAAAATACATATATTAGTGAATTACATTAATTTTTAAACAATTAATCAAAATCATATAAGACAAATATAGTCTTACCTCCCCATCCAAATAGCCACTGTCTTCAACCCCTAATAGCACACCCCACCAAGACCGATCAAGCAACAAAAACATTTCATCGTTGAGTTTGCTGATGTCAGTGTAACACCCTTGGCTCCGCTCATGTAGATAAAAATCAACTGCGGTCTTAGCCCAAAGGGTATTATCCACAATTGTTTCCGGTAGTTGTCTCCTCTCCACTTCAGATACCGGAAGGGTACTAGCCGGTAACTCATACGAGAGCCAACTCTCATCCATCATGTCCGGAACCGGTGGGGGTTTCTCAATACTTCTATATATTACCCCATGTGAATCGGGCTCTGGAATGGTGGAGGGACCTCTTCAACGATGACAGTGGCCTCTTGAACGGTGGGGGGGGAATCTTGAGTGAGAATAGGGGCCTCTTGAACGATTGGAGGGGACTCTTGAGGGATGACCGGTGAGTCGGGCTTCTTCTTGCGGAGTCTTCGCACCATTGGGGTGAACGGAGACGTAATAGCACGTCCACGCCGTCTGATGCGTGAACTCCGTCGTGCAAGGAAAACCCGACGTAAAGCATCCACCTTATCGGGCCGCTAAAAAAATTAATACATAAATCAGTAAATAAACATACATGATATTAAACAAGACAAATATGTTTCAAACTAGCATTGTATTCACCCAAATCATTATTCTATCATAGTTCACAAAATGCTCAGATAACATTCCAGAAGTAAGCACTTATATAAACATTTAAAAGGACAACATATATAAACATTCCAGAAGAAGAATAGTTTACTTTCGCAACACGAAACTTAAAATCGCAACGCGAAATGACTATCGCAACGCGGAAATGGCTATCGCAATGCGAAATGAAAATCGCAACGACAAAATCGCAACGCGAAATGAAATCGCAACGACAAAATCGCAATGCGAAACACAAATCGCATTGCGATTTTCATTTCGCGTTGCGATTTTGTCGTTGCGATTTCATTTCGCATTGCGATTTTGTCGTTGCGATTTTCATTTCGCATTGCGATAGCCATTTCCGCGTTGCGATAGTCATTTTCGTGTTGCGAAAGTAAACTATTCTTCTTCTGCAAATTGAAACTTGAATGGATTGCATTACTTCAACCAAAAGACAAAAACAAAACCAAAAACAAATACTAACAAAAACAGATTGGCAGCAACCGAATGAATTACGAGTATGAAAAATCTTAAACTTACCTCGTTGCGTAGAGTATGAACCTCATTCTGCAACGATGCTACCATCTCACGTAGAGCGGCTACCTCACCGCGTAATGTAGACACCTCAACACGCCATGCACCATCGTCTTTGCGTAAAGTACCGACCTCCTCACGCAAGGCATTGACCTCATCACGTAACTCCCCTAACTCATCCCGTTGAGGTGGAGGTGGAGAACAGGGAGATAAACGTCGTGACATCTTTACCGGTCGCCTATCTTGCGGTGATGGTGGAGAAGAGGCTCGATGATGTGACAGAATAGGTGATGGCTGTCGTTGTGGAGGTGTATAGCCGGGTCGATCAGATGGTGGCTCTGGGTGAGGTGATAGCTCTGGGCGAGGTGATGGCTCCCGAAGTGGAGGCTGCTCATCAACCGTTCCATCAAAAAACGCTTACTAGCTTGCCACCAATCAGTGGCAAGCTCAGCTTCCGTGGTGTCAGCCTCTGTAGAGGAGTGTTGGCCTCCTAACAATATAAAAGCTCAAACAAAGTTAAATGTGTACTAGTAATAACTTGTTTATAAACATATGGTAGTATTTATGTTAACTTACATTATTATTGTCGTATACCGTAGTAAATCTTCCCATTGCAAGGTTTGTTTCCTCTTCCAGGAAATAGCCCTGGGAATATTATTTGAAGTTTTTATTGCATATGTCTTCATGGCGGGAAAGGCCTCAAATATCCAAATCTACAAACAATATAATAACAAACATTAGTAATTATAAATAATTACTTATAATTTTGGAAACATTATATAAAAATTCTTACCTTAAAGGCCCAAATAAAGCTGTCAAAGTGTATTTGGAACCATCGCCATGCAAACTTTTTCGATCATCCAAGGCAGACGACTTATTCCATGTAGCTTTCCATAAATATGAGCCCCACGGAAACAGGTTCCACGCATTTAGGTCTTCTACCAATTTGATTAGATCATTTGGAATAGGTTGTTTGGCCTCTCTGCCTAAAAAGCTGGCATGCAAAAGAATTAGAAGGCATACTCGGACAACGTCGACGCCATCCATCCGAGTAAAACCTCTTTATTATTCAAAAATCTTGTCAGGTCTTCTACGTGTAGACTCGGCCTCTCCAGCTCAGGAAAAACCCGGGATAGCCATGATGGGCGGGTAATGTGTCTAGTGTACCGACCTACATCATCGTGTCCGAAGCGTAGACCGGTGATTAAGCAAAACTCCTCCCGCCCAAAACACGTATACGCCGGTGGAAAATCAAACCATATCTCTTCATCACGACGTTGTATAGTCTCTGGTAGATCTCTAGTCATGGTTTGAAGAAACAGGTGTGTCAACATCGCATCTCCACCGGGATGTTGTACTTTCAGCCATGGCCCGAAGCATGTATCCTCAAACATTTTTCTTTGTGCAGGTGAAAGCTTCGACGCAATTGTTTTGGCCAGGCTGACTTTATTTCTCAAGGTCAATTGAGCCGAATAAAAGTTCTACAAAAACAATAAACATACTAAATTAGATATACCAAAAACTACACTGTGAAGATATACCAAAAACAATAATAAACATAAATAGTAGTAGTTTATTCTTCAAACTTAAATATGCAACACTGTGAATTTCATATTTGTCTTTGTTTTTTGGTTGAAGTAATGCAATTCATCCAAGATTCAATTTGCAGAAGAAGAATAGTTTCTGAAAATGAAAATCGCAACACGAAAATGACTATCGCAACGAGAGAATCGCAACGCGAAACTAAAATCGCGTTGCGATTTGCATTTCGCGTTGCGATTCTTGGTTGATTTAATAAGCAATCTAAGTGAAATGGTTAATCTATTATTGAAATTACCAGTAAACTTATCATTAATTTCAATATGAAAAACCTAATAATAATGCAAAATTTTCAAAAAGAAAATAATTAAAAAAACTAACCCTCGTTGGTTGATTTGGTTGATTTTCCATTTCTGATTGTGAGGGTGGCTCTGAGAGATTTAGATAGACGGATTTCGCTGGAGATGGGGACGGATTTCGTCGGAGATGGGTGAGAGAGTGAGAGATGGAGATGGGACTGAGTTGTGATTTTAGGTTTTAGGTTATGAGTTGCGATTACGGGATATACTGTGGACAGTTCAGTGTTCCAATATATTAATATTCATGTTTGGAATTTAAAAATAAAATACTTGGCCAGGATACTAATGGCGCTTTGAAAATCGCATTGCGATTATGTATTATTGCGTTGCGAAAGTCAGTATCGCGTTGCAAAAGTAAGTATCTCGTTGCGATTTTTTATTATCGCATTGCGATAGTAAGTATCGCATTGCGATTTTCCCAATTCGCGTTGCGATTTACTTATTCGCATTGCGATTTTCCCAATTCGCGTTGCGATTTACTTATTCGCATTGCGAATTAGGAAAATCGCAACGATACTGTAGACCATCGCAACGCGATTTTCAACTATCGCATTGCAAAAATGCAACGCGAATTTGCGATAATGGAGATCGCGTTGCGAATTAGCGATCGCATTGCGATTTTGTTGGTCATTTTGGCAAATCCAGAAAAAGTTGGTTAAAATCGTATATTATATGGGATTTTTGGTCACTGAGGTTATTTTCTCTTGAAAATAAAATACGCGTTGCGATATTAATGGCGCTTTGAAAATCGCATTGCGATTTTGTATTATCGCGTTGCGATAGTCAGAATCGCGTTGCGATTTTGTATTAATGCGTTGCGATAGCCAGAATCGTGTTGCGATTTTGTATTATCGTGTTACGATAGTCAGAATCGCGTTGCGATTTACATATTCGCATTGCGATTTTCTAAAATCGTAACGCGAATTTGGAAAATCGCAATGCGATAGTTAAAATCGCGTTGCGAATCTGGAAACTGATTTGCGATACTGGAGATCGCGTTGCGATTTAGAGATCGCATTGCGATTTTGTTGGTCATTTTGGCAAATAGAAAAAAGTTGGTCAAAATCGTATATTATAAGGCATTTTCGGTCACTGAGGTTATTTTCTCTAAATAATATTCCTACCATGTACCCACCAAATTTGAAAAGAACAATATTCAACAAATTTTTAAAAGATGTATATGTAAAAATACTTAATTTCCCATAATTCAGTAATAATGTACGACATCAAAAGCAAGCAGCCCATAGGCCAAAAATATTGCTGCCATTATCGTTAATCTTATATTCATATCGGAAATATTTATATATTTTTAATATTTCTAGTAGAGTGTTGTCTAAAATGTTATTTTTTTTATAGCGAAAATGTTAATATCAAAAATATTCATTTTAGGTAGCGAAATTAACATTTCTAGTAAAAAAATTAACATTTTAGGTAGCACTCTATTGTAAATGTTAAAAATTATTAACATTTATGGTAGCGACTTTCTTTAACCTTGTATTTGATTGACGTACAACAGAACTACCCATATTCCTATTGGATGAAAAATATTCGTAATCGATTGATTTCAATCCATCTGATAGAATTAAAACTTTTAATAAAATTTATTTTTTAGGTCAAATTATGATTTCTTAAATTTGATTAGATTGAGCTAATTCGAATCATGTTAGGACTTAAAAAATCTCATATAATAATTACAAAAATATTTTTATATATCTATATTATTAATTAAGTTTTCATCCTATAATAGCAATTATAAATAAAAATCACTTAAAAATTATTATTTATCAAAATAACATCCATTTGTCATTATTTACCATAATATCACCCATTTGGATAAAGTACATTTTACAAAATACGCAGTAAAAGCACTTTTAAACAACGACTTATGACGATTTGATTGTTGATTTAACAGCACACATATAAAACACATTTAATAAATTGCACTTTAAGAAATCTAAAGAAATAAAACTATAAGGACCAAAGATGTAATTTGATGCTTATTGACTACATGAGTTAAAAGCCTAATGATATTAGTTTATATAGGCATAAATAGAGTGTAATACATTATTTGTTACTGTTGGAAGCGTAAGTGGGCTCTCGGTAATTTATATAACTCGAACTATTATTGATACGAAGCAAATTACGTTACAACGACGTTACCTCAATATTACAACACTACAATAATAGTTGCGGCTAGTTTACAAACACAACCTCGTTATTCTAAGCTTTGCTAAGCTTTACTCAATTCTCTCTCATAGCTTTGCTAAGCTATTTCTCGTCCTTGCTTTTCTAAGCTTTTACTCGTTCATTTTTCTTTTTCCCTTGTATTCCATATCTTTCGTACATCTCATATTTATAGAAAACTAAACCGCCTTGAATTGCTGCCAGACAATTCCTTGTACCATGCAATTTTGACTTTTCAAAGTCCATCAATTCTATTTTCCACATGTTGAATAATTGTCTTAATCCTTAAGTAATTCAAGAAATTTCATATCCATGTTGGTTGCTTGCCATGTTTTTAAATCACTTTCCTCTTTGCCAAGTGTTTGTCGCCATGCTTGACTTTCAACTTTCATAGAAATCAAGTTTTATTTCTAACACTCCCCTCAAACTTGATTTTCCATTCTGAGATTTTTTCCGCTTATCATCTCCAATCGATTCTTCATTTTCCGGGATTTATTTCCTTGTTGATATTTGTCTCTACCTCGGCCTCTGAATCATCATCCACGGCTCGATGTTGGATTGTTTTCACTTATTTGATTGGTGTCATATGACCAACCATCATGTCCACGAGTTCCTCGTCCTCCTCTATATCTTCCACGATAACCACCACGATTTCCTCGACCTCGTGTGTAGCTGCTGCTAGCTTTTCTTTCATTGATATTCATCTTGCTTTGTAGAGCTTGCTCTAAATTTTCAGAATCTTCATTTTGCTCATAGGCTTGAAGTGAACCCACAAGCTCATCGATCGATATTTGGTATAAGTCTTTCGATTCTTCGATTGCCACAACCACGTAATCGAATTTTTTTATCAATGACCGCAAATTTTTTTCCATCACTCTAACCTCATCAAGTGATTCACTATTTCTTTTCATTTCATTCACTACTGCTTTTACACTGCTAATGTAATCATCGATGTTTTCTGTATTTTTCATTTTTAACGTCTCAAACTCAACTCTAAGTGTTTGTAAACGTACCTTCTTTGTTTTTTCGGCACTTTTGAGAGATTTTTGTAAAATCTCCCACGCTTGTTTTGTGGTATTCACATCAGAATTTTTTTCAAAGGTAGATTCGTCTACTCCTTGAAAAATAAAAAAACAACGCTTTTTTATCTTCTTTTTGGGATTCCTTCAATACCTTCTTTTCTTCATTAGTCATGACTGCTTCTGCTGTTGTATTTTCAGGCTCGGTGTAACCATCCTCGATGACATCCCAACAATCTTGGGAGCCTAGTAACACCTTCATTTGAATGCTCCAATTGTCATAATTCGTCTTTGTCAATTTTGGGATTTGAGTTTAAATCATGTTGGCCATCTTCTCCACCACGTTAAACTCGAACCAAGCTCTAGATACCACTTGTTGGAAGTGTAAGTGGGCTCTCGGTAATTTATATAACTCGAACTATTATTGATACGAAGAAAAATATGTTACAACGACGTTACCTCAATATTATAACACTATAACACTAGTTGCGGCTAGTTTACAAACACAACTTCGATATTCTAAGCTTTGCTAAGCTTTACTCCATTCTCTCTCATAGCTTTGCTAAGCTATTTCTCGTCCTTGCTTTTCTAAGCTTTTACTCGTTCATTTTTCTTTTTCACTTATATTCCATATCTTTCGTACATCTCATATTTATAGGAAACTAAACCGCCTTGAACTGCTGCCAGACAATTCCTTGTACCATGCAATTTTGACTTTTCAAAGTCCATCAATTCTATTTTCCACATGTTGAATAATTGTCTTAATCCTTAAGTAATTCAAGAAATTTCACATCCATGTCGGTTGCTTGCCACGATTTTAAATCACTTTCCTCATTGCCAAGTGTTTGCCGTCATGTTTGACTTTCAACTTTCATAGAAATCAAGTTTGATTTCTAACAGTTACCAAGTGGGATAAAATTTAAAAGGAATTCTTCTATATTTTCTCAAAAGATTTTTAGTTTTTTTAATCTTATTATTTTTATTTAATCAATTAAATTTTATTATTAAAATATATATGAACTAGAATTAAATATTAAACCATTAATCTTATAAATTATGAAATAAATTTTATTAAAAATCATGAAATAATTAAGTGATCTAATGAATTTCAATTTTAATAAATTTATTTTTATTAAAAGTCAATTTGCTTTATATTTGTTGTGTGAATATAATGATTCATATTTTTATATATGATTCAACTTAAATAATAGATATAAAATTTTAATCTCAAATTAAATTTGATGATGTTTTAATCTCAAATAATATAGGATTCAGCTTAACTTAATGGTTAAGCGTAAGACTTCTTGTGCAAAGGATCTTTAGTTTGAATCTCTTCTTTTTGCAACTGCACAACATTTTTTATTGTTACATTATAAGTTTAAATATAAATTTTGATAAATTATATATATATACATGATTTAAGTTTGGTGATAAAATTCAAATTACATTAAATAAAAGACCATAATAAAAAAAGCCACACAATTCGTCCCGCTTGTCATCTCTATATGGCCCCAACAAATAGCCTTTTGAAACTCGAAAGTTCCAGTCTCAAGATGCTGCAGGTGCAAAGTCATTCATGCCAGATGCTACTTTCTTAGCCAAAAAAAGAATCCAATTAAATATCACAGGCATCCAATCTTGTGGCTACAATTACTTCATCAATTCCCTTTCTTAATTCCGTTTGTTCCTAGCGATTTTTACCAAAAAAAAATCATCACGACCAACTTTATTTAATTGTCACTCTCTTTTATTTTTTATTTACCGATCTTTTGTAATAAGGCACGGCCATACACCAAGCCTTATGTCAAGTGTTAAAAGTCACGGCACATACACCGCATCTTGCTAAATATGTAAAATTTTGAGTGTTAATTTTGTAAATATGTTTAAAATAATATTAAATATGTAATTAATTTCTGTTATGATGATATTTATGTAAAAATATTATCTTTATTTATTTATTTATTTATTTTGTGTGCATAAAAAAATTTCTACATTAAAATCTTTAAATATTTTTTTGCAAATTATTTTATAACTTGATAAATTTTGATTTTTGCATAAAATTACACAATACGTATAATCTAATGTAAGAAAACTTTAATTGTAAGTAGTTTAAAATATGAATAATTTTATAAAAGTTTTATTACTATTTCTTTTACAAAATGATGATGATGATAAAAAATATTTTATAATTTAAAAAATTATAAATTTCATATATTTTTGAAAAAAATATTGACTTTTAAAATTAATTGTTTAAAAATATAAAAAATATTAAAATAAAATTTTAATTACGATTGAGGGATCAAATGAATTATTATTCAATAATTATTATTTTTTAACAACAATTAATAATATTTATTCATTTTTAATTACAATTGAGGAAGCAAAGAAGCTTGGAAATAAAAGCATGTATATAGAAAATATAAATTACTACCACAGACCTTTGTGAGATGGTAAATGAGCAATAATGTATGAGGTGTGTGCAACCTGTTGAACTTAGCAAATTTTAGTTGAATTTAATTTGAACAATTTATTCTTTAACATTTGCTTTCTTATATTCATCACTGTATCTTAATCATTTTGTGTATTTTGATATATTAGTTATAAAACTTTTATAAAATTATTCATATTTTAAATTACTTACACTCAAAAGTTTTCATATACTAGATTATATGTATTGTATAATTTCATGCAAAAATCAAATTTTTTTCGAGTTATAAAATAATTTGCAAAAGAATATTTAAAGATTTTAATGTATAAAGTTTTTTTTAACACAAAAAATAAATAAATAAATTTGACGTTTTGGTATAAATATCACCCTAACATAAATTAATTACATATATAACATCATTTTAAAAATATTTACGAAATTAATATTTGATTTTTTACACTTCATGGCCGCTCCTTTTAATACGTGGCGTCAAGCGTGATGTATATATTAGGTCTTCCTGTAAATGGTGTTAGATCGATAAATAAAAATAAAAGAATGTATGACATACGGATAAAATTAATTAGGATGATTTTTTTGGGAAAATCGCCTTTGTTCCTTTCTCTTTGGTCACACTCACACTAGATGTCTCGCGTCTTATCAACGGCCAAACCATTAATCAAGCTGTTTGGTCGGACCGTCCATGATGTAACTGTAGATTTCAAAACCATGGCCTGCAAGCTTACACACCACAACTGGTCGTATAATACGGTGTCCCACAGAAACATTTGCCTTTTGCATTCACCTACTACTGCCTACATTATGCGTCAAATTCATGCCGTCCACTTAAAATTGAAATGTTTTTGATGCATATGTGTCGTGTATCTATTGGAATAAGTAGTTTTAGAGCAAACGGATAATGTTTGTGTTTGAGAGTTACAGTGTTTAATCTATGCAAATTTGAGATGTCCCAAAGACTGGGAGGCAATGACATGACTAGGAATCTATACCAATCACTTTAATTCTTGTTGAAAACGAGTATAGATGTTGATAATATGATGTAAACAAATATATATAAGATGAGAAAATAACCTCAATGATTAAAAATGTCTTATAATATACGATTTTAATCAACTTTTTTTAGATTTGCCAAAATGACCAACTAAATCGCAATGCGATCGATAATTCGTAACGCGATATCTGGTATCGCAAATCAGTTTCCAGATTCGCAACGCGAACTTTGACTATCGCAATGCGATTTACATATTCGCATTGCGATAGTCGAAGTTCGCGTTGCGATTTTTTAAATTCGTTGCGATAGTCGAAGTTCGCGTTGTGATTTATTCCAAATTCGTTGCATTTGTTTCTTAAGAATTTTCTCTAAAAAGATAGTATTCGCGCGGACGTGTCGAAGACACGTATTACCACGACCACGACCACGACCACGACCACGACCACGACCCGAGACGAGACGGACGGCTGCGGCGTGCGAGAGTCCCCCTTGTTCTCTATCACTCAACAAGGAAGTGGAAAAACCAAGCCTTAAATACCATTCCCAATAATGTTTCCAATACTATGTGGGATTGAGCATTACCAACACTTGTTTCCAATACAATGTGATTATTCAGGAAACAATTAACAATCATGCACCTTAAAACAACTGAATCAGCAACTAATTGCATTAGTATTATACAATTAAATATGTCATAATTAAAAGTCAATCTACAATCAATCGCGATTATTGTAATTTTAAGCAAAACATTAAAAAATAATATCATTATTTAAGGCTCAATACCACATAGTATTGGGAACAAGTGTTGGTAATGCTCAATCCCACATAGTATTGGAAACACTATTGGGAATGGTATTTAAGGCTTGGCTTTCCCACTTCCTTGTTGAGTGATAGAGAACAAGGGGGACTCTCGAGCGCCGCCGCCGCCGTCTCGGGTCGTGGTCGTGGTAATACGTGTCTTCGACACGTCCGCGCGAATACTATATTTTTAGAGAAAATTCTTAAGAAACAAATGCAATACCACCAGTCGTTGCGATTTTGGACTATCGCAAAGCGAACTTGGACTATCGCAACGAATTTGGAATAAATCGCAACGCGAACTTCGACTATCGCAATGCGAATATGTAAATAGCAATGCGATAGTCAAAGTTCGCGTTGCGAATCTGGAAACTAATTTGCGATACCGGAGATCGCGTTGCGAATTATAGATCGCGTTACGATTTAGTTGGTCATTTTGACAAATCCAAAAAAAATTGGTTAACATCATATATTATAAGATATTTTTAATCACTTAAGTTATTTTCTCATATAAGATTATCAATAAAAAATATAAAAAAAATATTTAAATTATATAAGAATTTAAAAATTTTACGTTCTCTCAAACCGATCTATGAATGGTGTATAAGTAGAATTACAGCGCAACGGTGAGGAACTTTCTGTTGGGTGTAAGCTGGTTTCCATTTTCTATCGGCTCCCACCAAGTCATTCCATTGTACATCCCTTGATCTTAAGCAGATGGGTTTCCTTTCTTCCGTGCAAGAAATGGCACGTCAGCTGACAATAAGACCAATGCTGGTTTAAGATAACAATTAAGAAGATTGGTCATGCTGTGTTAAAAATGTTAAGAATATGCGGAGTAAAATTTTATACTAGATAAGAAAAAAAGGTAGTGATTGTTTATATACAATTCCTCTCTCTCTCTTTTGTTGCCTATGGATAGATATGTCTGTTACATCCACGTTCTTACCGATCGATTTATAATTTATGATTTGATAAGTACCACATGCGTATAATCTTTTTAGAGAAAATTTATATGATTTTTCTGAAGTTTTAAATTTGAATGAGAAATTATTTTCGATATTTATAGGTTAGTTTTTGTGTGCGTTAATGTTTACGTATGTATTATTGAAATTATGATAGTGTGTTGACTATTAATTTTAAGCTGTGGTCTAGGTTAGTTATAGTTATTAATTTGACTGCTAATTAGCTTATTGAAAGTTGATAGAAGATAACCCATTAATCAAAATTAATGAGATGTTTTCTGCCATTTTTTTATCACTTTTCTCAGTCTCTTTAATAGATCCAAACACATTTTTTTTCTCTACACAATTCTCTTTCAGAAGTGTTAATTTATTTTCTTCAAAGTTTTGAGAAGAGTAATTCCAATAGTTTTTATTTCAATTTTTGGGCTTATAAATTATGAAGTATCGTATTAACATCAAAGGTAGTGTCCATTTCAAGGAATACAAAAGTTATGATGATTTTGTTTTGGAGACAATGGTTCTTCTACGACACAGTCAAAATTATATATTATTTGTGTTAATTTATTTTCAGGCATTCCTAAGTAATATTATTTTTAGTCCTTTGTATATAAATATAGAGATTAACAGAATGAACACAAAAAAAAAACTCAATTCAACATTCAACAAAGAAAGAACAAAGGAATGGTACGATGAAGTAAGACGGGTTGACGATGGTCCAAGCCATGCGGGGAAAGCAACCGAAGATGGAGAGAACAAGGAGTCAAGTAGAATATAGAGAATCCACACTCCACGGTACATAAACCAATCCATGCTCCGGTTCAGGTCCTCCGGTGGCTGCTCTTTCTCGTAAGACACGCCATTGATTTTCGAATACCAAGCAACAAAATTCCTTAGACCTATCTGTAAAAGGATGATAATGAATAATATGTTTATGCATTTGATAATCGATGACGCTCGAATTAATATCTCATCAATTGAATTTGTGCCAATTAATTTAGGAGTACCATATTTGTAGGAGCCGAAAGAAGTAACAAATAAAGCTAGCAATGCATTTTAATAAGCAACCACTGTCCCTGACTTCATTTAGTTATTTGTTAAAAGCTGTTTCTTAATACGCAGCTTAATCTGCTAGAAAACAATGATAAAGTTATGAGGTAAGACAGACAGGGAGAGAATCACATAGCGAGTTCAATGAAATATTGCATCATGTTACAATGTTATGAGTTGTCTGTTAGAAGCCTCGTTTTCCTGAGCTGCTTCATCACGGGGCGCTGCCCAGCCGAGGTTCACAGCCAAATCTTCCACGGTCACCTTTATCACATCGCTTCGAACGCCTATATCGGTTGCATACCTGCTCATACAGTACATCCCAGCCGTAACCGTTGCCACACCTACAAGACTTGGCATCAACAGCTTTAGTGGAGAAGAAATGAGAGCAGCCAAGGGGGCACCGATCACCGATGATGCCTGACCGCTTCTCCCGAACCCGAGCTTTTCCATAATCAAAAGACCAGTTTTGCAATACAGAGCAAAGTCCTCACAGTTATTCTGAAATATGTCGTAGTTTCCAAATCCGTTTTGAAGAAGATACATTGCCCTGTGGATAACCGTTCCAGGAGGGTCGGACACTGCTGTGGTGCATGTGCCTCCACGCACTTTGGCAACGAAAACTGATGGGGTCACCCCGTACTCAGAGCAGTAAAGAGATCCATTCCGAAGGAAGCAATCCAGGCATGAGAGTACTACCCCACTGTTTGACTGCCGGAAACCACAATCAGGAAAGATCGGGCAAGCTGATTGAGGGGATATAGGATCATATAGCTCAGAAGATGATCCAACGCTGGAATCCAAGTTCCTTTCAGGCCTAAAGTGAACCACCTTGCTTCCACCAACAAAGACACCTACATGATTCGACATTCGACAAGCTCATAAGGTTAACAATCACAAAAGCACGGGTTAACTACGACACAGGAAGCAGAAGCAGGAGCAGGAGCAGGAGCCAGACATATGCTTTGGAATCTCAACAATAATATTAAGGCAGTTGTCTACAGATAGAAAGGATCTTGACAACGATGGTGACTTCAAAATACATAGTTCAGTTGATGAAATGAGAATAGTCATCAGTCTAACAACCAACAAGATGAATATCAATGGGATCACTAATATAGCAAGCAAAAAGTTTAAGTTTTACACAGTTAAAGATATCATGATCGAGAAATAGAAAATGCAGCACTAAATCTTTGTGTTAAAGATATCACGACTCGGATTGAAACTTCGATAACACCGCCAATTCCTAACAAGAAGAGCGAAGAGATTGAAAAATGTCAAATAGATCTCAAACAACTGTGGCAAGCTAAGAATTCTACTCCAAAAACGTTCTCCACTTGATGAACCAAATGAAGCTCTCCATACTGACATAATTGTTAAATTTATCCTCAATGCAGCTATCAAGCAACAATTTGCCCCTACAAATCACTTTATAGAAGACTTTGCATATCAAACTAGATCATAGAAAAGGCATGATTCAAAGTAACATTTAAAAAAAACTGCCAATGAAAACACTCCAGCAGCTTAAGATGGAGACAACCTAAGAATGGTGAAATTATAAACCCCTATTATCTCTCTTCTACTGTCAACAAAAACTCCAACCGACAGATCTAATACGGAAATAAAGGGTTTTTCTTTTGCTGATTTTCTTACGCATCACATATTCCAATGGAGAAAAGGAGTAACTTTTACAACTACTCTACGAAGACCCAGGAACAATATCGTCAAAAAATAGTCAAAAGACCCAAATACAAGACTTGGAGAGGGTAACATGGAAAATTATCGAACATGAGTCAAATTCACAAGAAAAAACCCAGAGAATCAGAGGATAATGCACAAATCAGAATGCAAATTGTTTACCAAGTCTTTACATTTTTGGGGTAACAAAGGATCGAAAGTCCAAATTGAAGCCAAAGAAGGAGAGAAAAGATACCATGGTGAGAGTAGGTGAAAACAGCTCTGTAAGTGTAAATATGGTCTCCTGGTTTGATCTCATCCCTCTCTACCTTGTTTGAAAGCAGACCCATTTTTACCCTTCCCAGCGTCTTCATCTCCACTGCTTCTCTGCCTCTGACAATGTGGCTTAATCACGGTAGATCCCACATAATCAAATCATCGTGGCTTAATCTTATTGGCTCACCGAATCAAAACCAAATATCGGTTCCTTTGGTATTTAATTCTTTTTTAAAAGGTCACCATCATTATGGAATAACAACGATAAACACCACCCCCTCTTGCTTTTTCCCTTTTTTTCAACTGTTGACTATGAAAGGGTAGGTATGGGATTTTTAAACCCACCATTACGAGGCATCAAGGAAGTTTATCGAACTAAAGATTATGACTTGTGAGCTTGTTAATGAAAGACGACAATCAAAGGCAAAGGGTTGCCCTTGGAAAAAGAACAAGGAAACGAGAAAGGGCTTTGGATTCCTTAATACATTACGAAGTTTCATCCATTCCTATACCTTTCCAACCTTTTATATGTAAAATATGATGTTTGCTTCAACCTTACATATTGGTTATCAATGAAGTATTTCAACTTTCTAGCATTCCCTTTACAAAAGGTACAACAATGGTGTCTTATAATACAACAATGATCACCTTGTCCCAGGGTTTCCACAATATGTCCCATCCTTGATAAGAAAATTCTTTGGGTTATCATCATGGATGCCACAGAAAACAATCAAGCATTCAGTACAATGGTATTGGTTGTCAGGGAGGATGAACTCCTAGATCTTTATCAATTGATACACCAACTGCAATTTCGCAAGGAAGAACAACTAGGGCGGTAAATGAGACGAGATAGATCGTGAGCTACTCGAGATTGATTCGGTCAAGGCTCGATAAATACTCGAATAGACTCGAACTCGAGCTCGACTCGAATTCTTAACGAGCCGAAACGAGCTACTTGATATTCGACTTGAAAAGCTCGTGAGCAGCTCGAAAATATAATATATTAAGATTTATGTGTTGATTTTTTTTTAAATACAATAAAACTTTCATGTATTTAAGGTTTAAGTTCGAGTTTAAGTTTGAGGATTCAATCTTGTTAAGTTTAATATTTTTTTTTTCATTTCAAGTTACTCACGAGCTTCAGTTCAGGATTTCGAGTTCGAGTCGAGCTTAAAAATTTTAAGCTCGCGGGTTTTCGAGTCGAGCTCCATTTCAGAGCTTTCGAGTCGAGTCGAGCTCAACAATAATCGAGCGACTCGCTCGTTTACACCCCTAAGAACAACAGCAGATGCATGCAGCAATGTCTGACACAGTTGTTGCTGAGTTGCAGGTGTGGAACATTAGTGAATTTTCACCTATAACTAAGTGCTGCAGGATCAAACAGAATAAGGCGATCCAAAACTAAAATTGAAGTTCCAAAGATCTTCAATACAAACTCATATAAGGATGCATCAAAAGCTGGAGACTGTTGGAATTACAAGATTGAATATTTTCTAAACCTACTTCCAGAATTGAATAAATGTGGATTTCTTTATCAAAGGATATAGAAGTTTTAATAATTCAAGATAGCTAGTATGACCACAAAATTTGATTGAAAACCGACATACAAATTATTAGGTTGCCTCGCTATTAAGAAGCTTTGAAATCAAAGGTTGGTTAGAATTAGGGATGGCAACGGATCTTGGACCCGACTGCAATCCGTAGATTCAGATCCGTTTTATATGATTTGGATCCTGAAATTTTGGATCCAAATGATTCGGACTGAATCTGAATCTTCTGATTAAAGTACAAATTCGGGTCCAGATCTGACACTAAGGTAATGGGTCTGGACCCGTTTATAGAAAAATCCACATATGATTTTAAAATAAATATAAATGACATAATAAGTATAAATATTTTATAGAGGGATACACTTGAGTTCTTATAGGGTTGTCTTTTATACTTATTAGTAGTTATATTATTTCCCTTCTTCGCTTTAATTTTATATTTCACATTATTTGTAATATAATTTTTATTTATTTATGACAAGACACTTTTGAAAGAACGCATGCTTGTTCCACTATTAATGAAGATTGTGATGATGAAGGGGAGTATATCATTGACATAGTATATAAGAAAGTTTTTATATTACATAACCTTAGTATTAATATTTAAATTTCACAAATATTATTTTCACTAAACAAATTTTTCTCTTTGGTTGTTTGTTGTTTTTTTAGAACGTTGATGATTTAAGTAGTGATGAAGACTGGTACTCTAAGGAGGTAGAAGTGCAGTACTCAGCTTGCGATAATAGAAAGTTTCATGATCTATATTTTTTAATATTTGTGTTATTCAAAAGACATTTATGTAATTGCGTTGTAGTTTTTTTAGACTTTCGTTTATCGTTTTTTATTCTGTTACTAATTGTATTGAAAAAGTGTAAAATAAATCAGATGACATCGCCCAAACTTAAATCGGAGACCTTCAATGTGTTAGTCTAATGTGATAACCAACTACACTACAACACCATGTTGTCTTGATTTAAAAATTAAGTTATAGATATACTAACAAAAAAGTATCATTGCTGTTAGAGAAAGGTAACAAAAGGCATAAATGGCATCACCGGACTTTAACCGGAGGCCTTCAAATTGTTAGACTGATGTAATAACCAATGAAACCACAAAATCATATGAGGTTAACTCAAGAAGTGTCCTTTAATAATTTTACCAGTCAATATAAGAAGTTTACTCGTTGAGCATTTCTTATATCTTCTGTCCGTTGTTTCAGAGACACTGCTCGAGGAGTAGACCTTTAATAAAATGTTGGACCGTTTGAGGCTGCTGGCTCAAAATGAAATAGAATATGTAAAACTATGATTTTGTTTGATATGAAACTCTGAACAAGAAGACTTCAAATGAAGAAGAAAGTAAAGCCGGAGTTAATGAATTGGTGAAGACTTCAAATGAAGCAGAGAACTAAAGCCGGAAACAGA
The DNA here is from genome assembly GCF_006381635.1 of Hibiscus syriacus. Lineage (NCBI taxonomy): Eukaryota > Viridiplantae > Streptophyta > Magnoliopsida > Malvales > Malvaceae > Hibiscus > Hibiscus syriacus. The sequence goes on along the minus strand of NW_024063057.1, from coordinate 134,841 downwards.
TGTAATTGAAGCACAACATCGACAATGGTTTCAAGAGCTATAAAGACATTGGAGGCCTACAGAAAAGAGATGGATTAATGGCAAAGAAAATGTTAAGGGATTAACAACATCAACCATTTTCTTATTATTATTTTGTTTCCTTCTACTTCTGGCTGAAATAACTCTGGACAAAAACCTTATGGAGAATGCAACTGTATATGTAATACCAGTTAATGAATAGGTAAAGACTAACAAATTAAGCAGAGAATTAAGCATTATGAGCTTGCCAAGTTGCTCTCTAGATGTTGGAAACAAAGCTGGAGGGAGCCTAATGCAATTGAGGCACAATATCAACATTGGTTTCAAGACCTTTCCAAGACGAGGGAGCAAGCATCCAAATGTTGGCTGTTTAGACATTAACATCCTTTTAATCGTTTTATTCTTTCCCTTTATTTTTGTGTTCCCCTTTTGTTTTTCCTTGTTAGCTTTACCATTTTTTTTTGAAAATTTTGATGAAAACGGTTTAAACTTCTAGAATTGTGATTCTTGCTAACCAGATGCTATGCTTTTTGGTGTCATTAATTGGAATGAGAATGTATAAATTTTGCACTTCAGATTAACATGTTGTTGTTGTGGAATTCAGGTTGATTTCCACCAATAATAACAAATTCACCTTGAAAACTATTATCTAGGTGACTAGTGTGAAAACGATTGTACTAAAAATCACCCCCAGGTAGATTCCCAGGAAAGAGGAGGGGTCACAATGGTCCCTCTTAAAACCCACTTTCCTTAGACAGAACTACCAAGACAAGTAATTTTAATAGGACAATAATTAACAACAACTATACCCGACAATAGCTATTAAATAGACATAAAGAGAACACCAAAATTTAACGAGGTTATGCCAAAATTATACCTACTTCCTCGAACACTACTAAAGTAATATTTCACTAGTAGAGGAAATATTACAAAGAGAGAAAGAGTACAAATAGCCTTTAATAGTGAAGAAGGCTTATATTTGTGGGATGATAAACTAAGGAGGAGGAGGGCTCTATTTATAACAAAAGAATTTCCCCTCCTCCTTATACAAAACCAATGTGGGATATTTGCCAAAAACCAACAAATCTCCACCTTGGCAAATTCCACACACGTCTCTCAAAAAATCCAATCTTCAGTAGTGTCTGCAAATTCATCTTTCAATTTGTAACAATATTGACCAAGTCTAAACAATGTTTAAACTTGACCGTAGTTACCACTTTTGTCAACATATCAGCAGGATTCTTAGTGGTCCGAATCTTCTGGATTATGACTCCACCTTCTTCTAGAATCTCTCGTACAAAGTGATATCGAACATCGATATGCTTCGTCCTTGCATGGTAAACTTGGTTCTTTGCTAAATGAATAGCACTTTGACTGTCAAAGTGCACTTTGATGTGCTTTTGTTCCATTCCCAATTCACCAAACAAACCTTGAAGCCAAATTGCCTCCTTCACAGCCTCTGTAACTGCCATATACTCTTCCTCTGTAGTAGACAAAGCCACTGTTGACTATAAGGTGGACTTCCAACTGACTGGTGCTTTTGCAAATGTAAACACATAACCAGTAGTTGATCGACGCTTGTCCAAATCACATGCATAGTCTGAATCATAATACCCAACTACACACTGACCATCTTGTTTGTCCTGCTGAAATACCAAACCAACATCTACGGTGTTCAGAATATACCTCAGAATCCATTTCACAACTTCCCAATGCTCCTTTCCAGGATCATGCATATACCTGCTCACAACCTCAACTGCCTGTGAAATATCGGGTCTCGTACACAACATTGCATACATTAAGCTACCAACAACACTTGCATACGGAACCTTTGACATGTATTCCCGTTCTGCATCATCCTTAGGTGACATGGATGCACCGAGCTTGAAATGAGGAGCAAGAGGTGTACTAACTGGTTTTGACTTCTCATTCATGCCAAAACGTTTTAGTACCTTCCTCAGATATTATTTCTGAGATAAACAAAGTCTTCCCAATTTTTTATCCCTTGATATCTCCATACCTAGAATCTTATTTTCTTCACCAAGATCCTTCATCTCAAACTCCCTGTTCAATTGAGTCTTTAGTTTCGCAATTTCTGCCTGACTCCTGGAAGCTATCAGCATATCATCAACATAAAAAAGAATATATATATAGGATCCGTCTTGTAGCTTGCGTAAATACACACAATGATCATATTTGCTTCTTGTGCACTTCTGCCCTATCATAAACTTGTCAAATCGCTTGTACCACTGCCTTGGAGATTACTTCAATCCGTATAGCGATTTTTCTAATTTGCACACCATCTCTTATTTTTCAGCAACTTTGAATCCATCTGGCTGAGTCATGTAGATTTCCTCATCCAAGTCTCCATGTAAAAATGCAGTTTTTACATCCATCTGAACTAGTTCCAAATCCAACTGTGCTACCAAAGCCAACAAAATTCTGATGGAGGAATGTTTTACAACTGGAAAAAATACTTCATTATAATCAACTCCCTCCGTTTGAGCGTAGCCTTTAGCCACCAATCTTGCTTTGTAGCGGATGTTATTCTTGTCAGGAAATCCATCTTTCTTTGCATATACCCATTTGCACTCAATTACCTTCTTTCCCTTCGAAAGACTAGCTAGTTTCCACGTCTGATTCTTTTGAAGGGATTGCATTTCTTCATTCATGGTGATCCTCCACTTTTTATGTTCTGAACTTTGGACTGCTTCATTAAAAGTGGCAAAAACGTCATCAATTGCAATTGGTGATGTAAAAGAGACCTTATCAGCATAACGAGCAGGTTGTGTAATGGTCCTCTTTCCCTTTCTGAGTGCAATTGATTCATGTTGCTGTAGAGGTTCTTGGGTCTGAACCTCTTCTTCATCTGACTCTTGTTCTACCATAGGAGAGTCAACATCAGTTTCTTTACTGGCTGGGTCAATTCTGCTTCTTTCAAACTCCACCTGTTTGGGAGTTCCATATGTCTGCTCCAATTTTTCTGAAGTCACCTTTCTTAACATGGTAGATTCATCAAAGGTAACATCTCTGCTGAAGATTATTTTCTTTGTTTCTGGACACCAAAGACGATAGCCTTTCATACTAGAGGTGATCCCCATAAAGATCGCATTCTTTGCTCTTGGATCCAGCTTTGACTCCTTAACATGGTAGTATGCAGTGGAACTAAACACATGTAAGGAATCATAATCTGTAGCAGGTACTCCAAACCATTTCTCTAATGGTGTTTTACCACCAATAGCAGTCGATGGTAATCGGTTGACAAGGTGACAAGCATAGACCAAAGCCTCAGCCCAAAATTCTTTGCCTAACCCAGCATTAGACAACATACACCGAACATTCTCTACTAATGTTCGGTTCATACGCTCTGCCACCCCATTCTGTTGTGGTGTACTTCTGACAGTGAAATGTCTGACAATACTTTCTTCTTCATAGACTTTCAGAAATGGATCATTTTTGTACTCTCCACCATTGTCTGTACGGAGACGTTTGATTTTTCTGCCTGTTTGAGTCTCCACCATCTTTTTCCATTTAAGGAAAAATCCTAGCACCTCATCCTTTATCTTCATTGTATACACCCAAACTCTCCGAGAAAAAACATCAACAAAGGTGATATAATAGTATGTTCCTCCCAATGAAATTGTCTTGGAAGGCCCTCATACATCTGAATGAACATAATCCAAAATACCTTTAGTATCATGGATTGTTGTTCCAAATTTCACCCTCGTCTTCTTCCCTTTGATGCAATGCTCACAAAAAGCTAATTTGCAAGCCCGAGCACCTTTCAATAATCCTTGATCTATCAGCAATTTCAAGGATTTTTCACCAACATGCCCCAAGCGTATATGGCATAACCTGGTTGCTTCTGACTCATGTTCATCAGTAGAAGCTGCCACTGCTGCTGTCCCAACAATTGTACTACCCAGAAAGTAATACACATTGTTTCTTTTTCGGATTCCCTTCATTATCACCAGTGCACCAGAGATAATCCTTATAATCCCATCTTTTGCCCTCACTTCTAAACCTTTTGACTCTAAGGTTCCCACAGAGATGAGATTTCTCATTAAATCTGGTACATAATGGACACATGTTAAGGTTCTGATTGATCAATCCTGATTCCTCAAGCGAATTGATCCAATCACAAGTGTGTCAAGAGGGGAATTATTTGATGTGTAGACAATTCCACCTTTTAGTTCTTTAAAATCAAAGAACCATTCTCTATTGGGGGTCATATGGTGGCTACAAGCTGAATCTAACAGCCATGAACTGGAACAGCGGTTGATGGCGTAGCAGCGAATGCAAAATCTGAATCTGCATCATCATACTTGATCACATTTGATTATGAGACAGCCTTTCCCCTTTCAGGTTTGCCTTTGTTATTTAGCTTGGGACATTCTTTCTTCCAGTGCCCTTTTTCTCGACAAAAGGCACATTCATCTTTGCTCAATCTGGACTTTGACTTCGATCTCCCTCTTCTTTCTTTATTCTGACTCTTCGAACGACCTCTAACAACAAGAGCTTCTGCTTCGACATTTGTGTTTTCTTATTTGTCTTTCTTTCTCAATTCATAACTATACAAGGCAGCATTTACTTCACTGAAAGACGCATCAACTTTCCCATGAAGTAGAGTAGTTTCAAGATACTCAAACTCATCAGGAAGTGATCTCATCAACATTAGAGTCAGATCTTCGTCTTCAAAAGTCACGTCCATATTCATCAGATCAGTCACCAGCTGATTAAAGCTAGGAATGTGATAATTCATAGTGGTACCTGGTACATAGTTGAAGCGGAATAATCTCTTTTTCATGTAGAGCTTGTTCTGACCACTTTTCTTCAAAAATTTCTCCTCCAGTGTCTTTCATAATTTACTTGCAGAAGTTTCCTTAGAAAATGCATACTTCTGCTCTCTATAAAGACACGATCGAATAATACCACATGTCAATCTATTGATCATCTTTCATTCTTTCTCCTCAACATCATCTGGTTTCTCTCCTTCAATAGCAATGTCTAGACCCTGCTGAAATAGGGCATCTAGAACCTCACTTTGCCACATGCCGAAATGACTGGTGCCATCAAAAATCTCCACTGTAAATCTAACATTTGTCACAGCTGCTGACGACGATGTGGATGTTTTTGTTGCGTCTGCCATTTCTGCTACAAATTCTATTTAATAGTTGTCAATGCTGAATGCCAATTATCCCAAGAAATTTTTCCTGATGTGGAAGATCAGCCTAAGTCGCAACCATAGAGCATACTAAAATAAACCAAGAGCTCTGATACCAATTGTTGTGGAATTCGGGTTGATTTCCACCAATAATAACAAATTCACCTTGAAAACTATTATCTAGGTGACTAGTGTGAAAATGATTGTACTAAAAATCACCCCAAGGTAGATTCCCATGAAAGAGGAGGGGTCACAATGATCCCTCTTAAAACCCACTTTCCTTAGACAGAACTACCAAGACAAGTAATTTTAATAGGACAATAATTAACAACAACTATACCCGATAATAGCTATTAAATATACATAAAGAGAACACCAAAATTTAACGAGGTTAGGCCAAAATTATACCTACCTCCTCGAACACTACTAAAATAATATTTCACTAGTAGAGGAAATATTACAAAGAGAGAAAGAGTACAAATAGCTTTTAATAGTGAAGAAGGCTTATATTTGTGGGATGATAAACTAAGGAGGAGGAGGGCTCTATTTATAACAAAAGAATTTTCCCTCCTCCTTATACAAAATCAATGTGGGATATTTGTCAAAAACCAACAGTTGTTTCTTGGTTATCAGAAGATGACAACTATTGGAATCGGCCAATCTTTTAAGGCAAAAGTGACTTTTCTTCACACATTTCCGTTTTTGCAACAGCAGCATTATTTGCTGTTTCCAAGAAAAAGAAAAAAAGGGTACATAAACAGATAACACAGAGAGAGAGAACAATTACTGTTGCAAAGAAATCAAAATAAATGGCATCGCCCGTAATTAAACCGGAGACCTTCAGTGTGTTAGACTGACATGATAACTAACTACACCACGACACCTTGCTTGACGGGTCCAAAAATAACTATTAATTGTTTGAAAGATAATTCATTAAGCAATTTTTAATTCTTTTGTCGAGTGTTTCAGAGATACTGGTTGAGAAGGAGATCTTTAATAAACTGCTGGATCATCTGAGGCTGCTGACTCAAAATATAAATGGAATCAGTAAAACTATGATTTTGGTTTGTATAAACAAAAACTTATGAGGCATGCAACTGAAGTAGTAATACCAAGTTAATGAATTGGCGACGACTTCAAATTAAGCAGAGAACTGAATGTTACGAGTTTCCAAGCTGCTGCTCGATGCTCATCCCTGTCTATGGCAGACTGATGCAATTGAATATTAATATATGTTCCATACAAAATTAATTTTCTTTATTTCTTCGTATACTATAAAGATCATATTCATGTTCGAATATATATATCAAACACGAACTTCTTTAAAATTTTAAAGATCGTATTCAATGTTCTTGTACATCGTCCTTTTTGCAGCACTTCTGTCCTGCACCATTGATTTGCATTTCTACTCAGTGGAGTGCTCCGTTACATTGGAAAAAAGCTGTAAAGTTCTTAGTATTAAGGATGCTAAAAGAAGGAAAGTTCCATATAATCCAAGAGAAAAATGAAGTAGCAAACTCATTTATGCATTATTGCAGCATTAATTAACTCATTTCACTGTTAACATGTTCCCATTAAGCTGGGCAAATAAATCATGAGCCAAATGCTTTGTTTTATTATATAGGCGATCTCGATCAAAGCAAATGCAGTATCAGCAAATATTGAGCTTGTGATTTGTTCCATTTTTTAGTTACTTTATTCATTGAAAAAAAGTAATTAAAAAATAAATGTGCAGACCTTTTCCCTACATGTCTTCTCAATAATGCAAATGAACTAATGTCGTAGAATTTTTCTCGTGGCAAAATAATTTCAGACCGAAAGTTTTTACCTTGTGGCAAAAAGGACAGAGCTTTTACCTTCAAGAATGGGTAGTAAAACTGGCACCGCCTTAAGAATCCATCGTAGATGCTGAATTGCCCCAAAAGTATATGGGAACATGCTTCCACCTTAAAGCATTTGACATGTATTCTCTTCTCAGAAGACATGTCTAATAGAATATATAATTCTACCCAAAATCTCTGCAATTTTGCAAGGAAGAACAACTGCAGATGCATGCAGCAAAGTCTGGCACAATTGTTGCTGAGATGCAGGTGTGCAGCATAAGTGTCTTTTCACCTATAACTAAGTGCTGCTGTATCATATAGAATAAGGTGATCCATAACTTGAAGTTCCAAAGATCTTCAATACAAACACATACAAGGATGCATCAAAAGCTGGAGACTGTTGGGATTTCATGAAGATTGAATATTTTCTAAACCTACGTACAGAATTAAATAAATGTGGATTTCTTTACCAAAAGAAATAGAAGTTTGTAATAATTGAAGATAGCTAGTATGACCACAAAATTTGATAGCAAAGCGACATAAAAATTAGTAGGTTGTCTCTCCTATTAAGAAGCTTTGAAATCAACGGTTGGTTAGAACAAGCATCCCTGGCATTGCCACAGCAATTATTCCTGTGTCAATCAGTAGTGCTCCAATCATGGGAATATAACCAGAAAAAGAAAATAGGAATGTATGGCATCACCGGGACTCAAACCAGAGACTTTCAATGTGTTAGACAGATGTGATAACTAAATACACTTCGACACCATTTTGATCTCATTTAACTATTAATTAAAAACTAATAATAAACATGCACTTTAAGTTAAATGAATTCGTTAAGACTTCAAATTAAGCAGAAAATTGAATGTTAAGAGCTTCCCAGTTTGCTGCTCAATCCTCAGCTCTGTATATGGAAGAAAAATTTCTGGTTGTTTGAATTTGAAACTAGATGGAGATGATGCAGTTGAAGCACAGAATCGACAATGGTTTCAAGAACTCGGCAGACGTTAGAGACCTACAAAAAAGAGATGCATTAATGGCAAAGAAAATGTTAAGGGATTAACAACATCAACCATTTTCTTATTATTGTTCGGTTTCCTTCTACTTTTGGTTGACATAACTCTGAACAAAACCTTATGATGAACGCCACTGAATGTGTAATACCAGTTAATGAATAGGTAAAGACTAACAAATATAGCAGAGAATTACGTATTATGAGCTTGTCTAGGTGTTGGAAATAAAGCTGCAGCCTGGTGCGATTGAGGTACAATATCAACGTTGGTTTCAAGAGCTTTCCAAGATGGAGGAGTAGGCATTAAAATGTTGGCTGTTCAGAAATTCACATCCTTGCTGACTAGAAGCTGTGTTTGAACAGAAAATACAGATAGATTAGTGCTGTTTCCATGAAAGGGAAAAAAATTGGTATGTTAGACTGAGGTGATAACCAACTACAACACAACAACTTGTTTGCTGTTTATAAGAATAATACTATATCATACTAATTTTAAAAAGTATAATTTTATGAACTGCTGGCCTCGTCTGAGGCTGCTGACTCTAAATATAAATGAAATCTGTAAAACTTTGGTTTTGGTTGATATAAACAAAAACTTACGATGCATGCAACTGAAGAAGAAGTAACACCAAGTTAATGAATTAGTGAAGACTTCAAATTAAGCAAAGAATTGAATGTTATGAGTTTCCCAAGTTGCTGCTCAATGCTCATCCCTGTATATGGCAGACTGATGGAATTGAAGCACAGTATCAACATTGGTTTCAAAAGCTATGCAGGATGAGGGTGACGCTTATTGGATAGAGAGAGCTCAATGGCAAAGGAGCCGTTGACTGTTCAGGGATTAACAACATCGGCCATTTTCTTCTGTTCTCTTGTAAAATTTTTGCCCTTTCTACAAATTAATATGATTTTAACAATTTTTATTTCTTCTATTGCGATCTTTTCGGCCGGAAGCATCATTGTCAATGAAACGTTGCTACTGGAGATCACTATCATGGAACGCATCATCATCGAGAACTGTGCTTGTATAGCATGTTAATTACACACAAAAAATGTTAATCAACTTGGAAATGAATGTTGGATATTCATATATGTTCAATATGAGCATAATTATTTTTTAAAATTTTCGTATATTATAAAGACCATATTTATGTTCGAATATATACCAAACACAAATTTCTTTATATCAAAGATCATATTCAATATTCTAGTACATCTTCCTTTTTGCAGCACCATCGATTTGCATTTCTACTCAGTGGAGATCTCCGTTGCACTCTAAAAAAGCTGTAACTTTTAGTATTAAGGATGCTAAAAGAAGGAAAGTTCCATATAATCCAAGAAAAATAAGTAGCAAACTCATTTGTGCATTATTGCAGCATTAATCAACTCATTTCACTGTTAACATGTTTCCATTAAGTTGAGCAAATAAATCATGTATGAGCCAAATGCTTTGTTTTATTATACGGGGGATCTTGATCAAAGCAAGTGCACTATCAGCAAATGTTGAGTTTGTGATTTATTCATTGAGAAAAGTAATTACAAAATAAATGTGCAGACAAGCAACCTTTTCCCTACATGTCTTCGCAATAATGCAAATAAACTAATGCCGTAGAATTTTTCTCGTGGAAAAATAATTTCAGACGGAAAGTTTTTACCTTGTGGCAGAAAGGCCAGAGCTTTTACCTGTGAGAATGGCTAATAAAACAGTACTGGAAACCATCGTAGATGCCGAATTGGCCCCAGAATTAAATGGTAACAAGCTTACACCTTAAAAGATTGTCATATATTACCTTTTCATAAGACATGTATGACAAGATGTATACTTTCACGGCTTATAAACTCCAAACCCTCCATTTTCTTTTTCAATGTAGGATTCATGTTCCTGATCTCTCAAAGGTGTGATATTTTGATGATGCAAGACGAGGGGAAAAGCATGTGTCGGGGCCTAGACCTCCTCGATCGGCCCACACTCTTATTTTAGGCTTAAATAATAGACTATATAGGGCAAGGACCAGAGATTGTATTATGAGACGGGCAATTATAAACGTGTGATGACCAAGTCCGTGGAGTGCTACAAACCTTAGTATCGTTTGATATAAAAATTATAAGTATCGATAAAATGCTTTTATATTCTAATAAAGGGTAGGCGATTATGTTGTTAAAAAAATTAATGTACATGGAAAATGAGAGAAAAACAAGGAAAATGTCCTTATATATAACCGGCTTTCTTGGTGCAAAATCAACCGTGGGCACCTTCAGTGCAGTTCCTCTAGAAAGAAAAAAAAAAGAGAACTTCCTTGAGAAACCCGTCATAATGGAAAACAACGAGATTAACGGAACAACAGCAGCAGCAACAAGCAAGTACGAGGATTTGTTGCCCGTGATGGCGGAGAAGCTGGACGTGGAAGCTTTCGTGGGTGAATTATGTGGAGGGTTTCGGCTCCTAGCTGACGGGAAAAAAGGGTTGATTACGCCGGAGAGTCTGAGGAGGAATTCGGGACTTTTGGGGATGGAAGGGATGAGCAGAGAGGAAGCTAAAGGGATGGTTCGAGAAGATGATCTGGACGGCGATGGGGCACTCAACCAGACTGAGTTCTGTATCCTCATGGTTAGGCTTAGCCCCGGGATGATGGACGACGCCGAAACTTGGCTTCAGAAGGCCATTGACCAGGAGCTCAACAGTCCCTCTGCTTGATTCTTCTTTGGGCTTTGTATCAGTTGTACCTGGCGAATTATGATCTTGTGTACTGCAAAAGTTCCATTAATTGTTAATGAAAATGATTGCGACCTGTTAACAGTGGTTCACCAGTCTGTCCTTACAGCACGGCATCATAGTCAAATCAAATGATCTCCGGTAAACAAACCCAATTGAACACGTACAGCTTCAATAGATCTGTTCCCCCAACATTATTTCTCAATCTGCTGTGTAATTCTTTTTGTAGTGATCTTCTGGACTCGAAATTATACAACCGAGCAGACTTAACTATCCACACTTAAAAGTACAAAGAGAAAAAAGGGTATAAATATTACAGACCTAGGCAGATAGCTACAAAAATACCTTAGATAACCACGTGACAACACTTGATGTCTTTAAGTCACTGCTGCGAATTCAATGAGCAATAAGGATGGCATTGGCATTGCATATAAAGTATTAATAAACTGAAACAAAGTTTAGAACTGGACATAATCTCATGTAGCAGATTTAATATACAGTTAAAAAAATGTTAACAATTTTATTATTATTTAAATAAAAAAACCAGTAAAATATTATCATAAATATTGTTATTTCTATCGATTTGGTTATTTTTTATCGATTTTGTTATTTATGGATACTTTACTAGAAATATTAAAAAATATTTATATTTTAAGTATAAATAATAATATTTTAAATAATTTTTTATCGATTTTATTATTTAAATAATAATAAACCCATAAGATCGTTTTTTATATGTATATTAAAAGTCCCGTTCAGAACAGATAAAAGAACCGGCAAGAAACCATAAATGGCTTTAAGTCACTAACTCTGATCACTGTCATACTCAGGACTGCGGTGCTTCCCCTACCGAGGACTTCAGCTTGTCATGAGCAGGACCATTATAGTGGTCAGAACCAGTACTCCGAATCTTACCACAGTGAGGACTTTCTCGTCTGAGACATGCAGGAACAACAGGTGGTGTGAAAGTGACAACAGTATAAAACGTGTGAAAACTAACCAAAAATAGTTCAAGGGTGAAAGTGATCAGAGGGCATACTTCAAGGATGATTTTACAATTAAGCCTAAAAGTACACTTTAATTGCTTTTAGACCCATTAAGACTCAAAGATGGCAACTTTTAAAATGGAGTAATTCAGAATGAACAGCAGAGTTCACCTGCCATAACTAAAAGGACCACTATCGAGTCTGCGAATAACATCTACAACATCATATTCATCCTCAAAATGTACGAAATCAAACCCTGCAACATAAATTGAAATCAGAGGTACAAATGAAAATTTGTACCATTGGTGCTATGCCCATGCAACTAGGTGTACATCAGCCATCTCACGGGATTTCTTTTCGGTATGAACTAAGAAAAATGTACAACAGCATATATGTATATGTGTGTGTGTGGAGGGGAAGTTCGACATAATGATGATATGTAGAAGCGTTGCATGATAAATTGAATCAAGACGGTGGTGTATTAAAGGTTAAAATCCAAGTTTTCCAGTGTTAAAATCAAAGTCTGTCATATACAGGGATGAGCATTGAGCAGCAACTTGGGAAACTCATAACATTCAATTCTCTGCTTAATTTGAAGTAGTCGCCAATTCATTAACTTGGTATTACTATTTCTTCAGTTGCATGCATCATAAGTTTTTGTTTGTATCCACCAAAATCATAGTTTTTCATATTCCTTTTATATTTTGAGTCAGCAGATCTCTGAAACAATCCACTAAAGAATTAAGAAATGCTTAGTGAATAAAACAATAATTTTCAAACAACTAATAGCGTTATTCTTAGACATAGCCAGCAAGGTGTCGTGGTGTAGTTGATTATCAGGTCAGCCTAACACACTGAAGGTCTGGTTTGAGTCCGGACGACGCTAGTTTGTTTTTTCTTTTGTTGGCAACCACAACTAATCTCTCTGAATTTTCTGTTTATATACCAATTTTTTAATTATTTTTCCTGGACAGCAAATCCATGCTTATTGCGTGTAGGGTGCTGTTGAGAGTTTATATTCAGATGGATCTCTTGTTCCAATGGATGAATCTTGTAGGCAAATGTGCTTTCAAGACCATCAGAGAGATGAAATTGTTGCAATGACCGGAGATGGTGTGACTTATGCACCTGCCCTCAAACTGGCCGACAATGGAATTGCCATGGGCATAACTGGAAGTCTGGAACCGAGGTAAATATATTCCTTTTCCTTCTTATGAATGTTCATTATCGTGGCCTTTCAGATTCAAGATGTTCATCATTCAATTTTCCAGGTTGGTAAAGAAGCTTCCGATATGGTTTTGGCAGATGGCAACCTTAGCACCATTGTTTCAGTCGCGGAGGGTCGTTCGATTTATAACAACATGAAAACTTTCATAAGGTATGCTAATCATCTCTACTAGTTTTCTTTGAGAAATTAAGAGATGCCTTATTCATTCGTATCCCAAATTCACAGGTACATGATATCATCCAATGTTGGAGAATTAATATTTATAATTTTTTACTCTATTGCATAATATTTGTTCAAAATATTTCTTAATCTATTTATCCTACAAACTTGAGCATAACGATAACTCAAATCTAAATCCTCTAGAAAGAATAACATCATCTTTTATGGGTTTCAAGTTTATTCTTTAAAATTAACAAAATGATTGCACTTTAACTCTCTTAACTTGTTTGTCAAGCTTAATGCTATTTTTGGTCCAGTAAACTTCAAGGGAGAGTTTTGTTCGCAAAAAAGAACATTACTAAGTGGAATAATCTTTTCCGGAATTGCATTCTCACGTTTAGATCATGGAAAAGATTTTACTAGGGAATAATCTTTTCTCAATAGTAACATTTTTTTGTTAAAATGATGGGAATGTCATTTACATCCAAATTCTTAAGCATTAGACAATTTCCACCATTTTAGACAAGAATACCCTTAGACTAATGAATTTTTTATAAGAGAAAATAACCACAGTAACCAAAAATCCCAGATAATATACGATTTTGACCAACTTTTTTTGGATTTACGAAAATGACCAACAAAATCGCAATGCGATCTCTAATTCGCATTGCGATCTCCACTATCGCAAATTCGCGTTGCATTTCGCGTTACGATTTTTCATTTCGCGTTGCGATTTTTCAGTTCGCGTTGCGATAGTTGAAAATCGCGTTGCGATTTTCCATTTCGCGTTGCGATAGTCTACAGTTTTTGTTGCGGTAGTCTACAGTTGTCGTTGCGATTTTCCAAATTCGTTGCGATAGTTAAAAAAAAAGATTTTGTTTCTTAAGAATTTTCTCTAAAAAGATAGTATCCGCGCGGACGTGTCGAAGACACGTATTACCACGACCACGACCACGACCCGACCACGACCCGACCCGACCCGAGACGAGACGAGACGGACGGCGGCGGCGGTGCGTGAGAATCCCCCTTGTTCTTTATCACTCAACAAAGAAGTGAGAAAGCCAAGCCTTAAATACTATTCCCAATAGTGTTTCCAATACTATGTGGGATTTGAGCATTACCAACACTTGTTCCCAATACTATGTGGGATTGAGCCTTAAATAGTGATATTATTTTTTTAATGTTTTGCTTAAAATTGCAATAATCGCGATTAATTGTAGATTGACTTTTAATTATGACATATTTAATTGTATAATACTAATGCAATTGGTTGCTAATTCAGTTGTTTTAAGGTGCATGATTGTTAATTTTTTCCTGAATAATCACATTGTATTGGAAATAAGTGTTGGTAATGCTCAATCCCACATAGTATTGGAAACACTATTGAGAATGATATTTAAGGCTTGGCTTTCCCACTTCCTTGTTGAGTGATAGAGAACAAGGGGGACTTCGCCTTCCGTCTCGGGTCGTGGTCGTGGTCGTGGTAATACGTGTCTTCGACACGTCCGCGCGGATACTATCTTTTTAGAGAAAATTCTTAAGAAACAAAATCTTTTTTTTAACTATCGCAACGACAACTGTAGACTATCGCAACAACAACTATAGACTATCGCAACGCGAAATGAAAAATCGCAACGCGAAATGCAACGCGAATTTGCGATAGTAGAGACCGCAATGCGAATTAGAGATCACATTGCGATTTTGTTGGTCATTTTCGCAAATCCAAAAAAAGTTGGTCAAAATCGTATATTATCTAGAATTTTTGATCACTGAGGTTATTTTCTCTTTTTATAATGATCTTTTTCAATTCTTTTTTTTTTGTACTTACTCAAAATTATAAATATAATAATAATATACAAAGAGTTTAATTTAGTAGAATATTAATAAATTTGAGTATCTGAAATTATGTTATATTTTTAATATTCAATATATTAATTATTTATAATTTTATGAGGTGAAAAATAATATGATTTTAAAAATATAATTATTTAAAATAATACTTAATTTTAAGTTATTAAAAAATAGATCTTATATATTAAAAAATAATAAATTTATCCACTTGAGATCATAATATTATTTTTTATATTATATTATATTTTATATAAATAAATATGATGCTTATGAAAATTATTTAAAAATATAAGTTTAATAAACTAATTATATATTAAATGTATTTTTTTAAAAAGTTAGATAATATAACGATTAAAATATTTCTATGAATTTTTATTCAAATATTTATAATTTATTATTAAAGTTTAACTTCTTTTAAAAAACATATATCACGAGTATAATTTGATAAAATATGCATTCAAGTAATCTTATATACCTTTAACCAAATACTTTAATTTTACATTCATGTTAAACAATTAAATAAAGCAATATAACATTCTCAGAGTAATATTACATTCTAATAATATTATTCTCAAAAGTTATCTTACATTTCGTGAATCAAACCTGTCAAATGTACCATGCCCCTACAGGCTACAACAACATTGACCATTGTTTCAGGATCTTGGTCTTTTTATTTTCCTGTACATCAGCTCTTTTTTTCACTCACCTTCAAGCCTTACATGCGAGCATAGCGATGCAATTTTAAAGTGAAAAAAAAATGCAATTCATTAGTCTTTAAGCGATTGAAAGAAGAGAATATTACCGTCAGTGGCAACAGAAAGAGGGTCTTTTCTTTCATCATTTAGTTATTGGGGAAGCTACTGTGCTCAAGTTTTTGTCGGTGCAAAAAAAAATGGCAATGCTATTAGATGGACCATGCATGTAGCCCACGACAGAATCTACTAAAATGAAAACAAATCCATTAATGTTTCAAAATAATTCAAGACAATAACCTCCATTTGTTTGTACATATCTGCTGCTGGCCCTAGCCTCTCCTTGAATGCTCACTTGATCACCAGGCCTGGTTTTTTTTTTCAGGCTCCTTTGATAATCCCAATTACTTTAAATCATCAAAAGTTAAGGTCACCAGGGAACAAAACAAACCTTTTTTTTGCATCAATTAACTTTTGCAAAAGCAGTTTTAAGAACAACTAGCTTTCACCCGGTGCCGGGAATTATGAGATCATTGTTGTGTCTGTATTTAGAATTAAGTTTCAGTTTTGACACATCCCAATACAACCATTAAGCCAAAATAAATCAAGTGTTTGTAATTATTGCTTTTTCCAATCTTTGAAAGTAAATTAATGCAAATAAGAAGTGGTACACACATGGTAAAGCATGAATAGAGAAACAAGGACAGGACCGTATTGTCTCATACCATCTTTTCCATATTTTGTTTACTTATTCTCACCCCACTGAAGCTTCTTATTTAATTATCACACTAGCACCACTGGCAAACAGAAGAGGAAAAATAAAAAGGAAGGGGTCTGTCAAACTTGAAGCTTTCTTTTTCATCGGTGAAAATGAATGAAGAGATGAACGGCGTTGAGGTGGAGAATCGGCAAGAAAACGTTGCTGAGAAGATAGATTATGTGTATAAGGCAGTGGTGATCGGTGATTCGGCTGTTGGGAAGACTCAGATTCTGTCGAGGTTTACCAAGAATGAGTTTTGCTTTGATTTCAAGTCCACCATTGGTGTCGAGTTCCAGACCAGGACTGTTACCATTAAGAATAAACTCGTCAAAGCCCAGATCTGGGACACTGCTGGCCAAGAAAGGTTACCGTCTTTCACCCTCCCCTCCCCCTGTAACTCAGATCTCTTCAGCTTCAAATCATTTTCCTATCGCTAAATTTCATCAATTTCTGTCACCTTTTGAAGTAGACGAAAACACAGGGAAAAACATGTGGTATTTCATCATCGTGAATATTAGGTGAAAAATATCATAACTAAGATCACTTGTGGCAGTAGGTGGATAAAAGAATGTTGCATGTTAAAGAATAAAATCTACTATAATTTATTGAATGTCATCTATTATAATATAATTATGAGTGTTGATTAGATTAATATCATATTATGATGAAGGTACCGAGCAGTGACAAGTGCATACTATAGAGGTGCGTTGGGGGCAATGCTGGTGTACGACATCACCAAGCGGCAGACCTTCGATCACGTTGCGAGATGGGTGGAGGAGCTGAGGGCCCACTCCGACAGCTCTATCGTCATCATGCTGATCGGGAACAAAGCTGATCTAGTGGACCACAGGGCGGTTCCAACCGAAGACGCGGTTGAGTTCGCGGAGGATCAGGGGTTGTTCTTTGCCGAGACATCCGCACTTAGCGGTGACAACGTGGATAAAGCATTCTTCAAGCTGCTCGAAGAAATTCACGGAGTTCTCTGTAGAAAACAATTGGAGTGTGGCAACGGAGTCGATCACGCCACGGCATTGAAAGGATCAAAGATTGAGGTGATCGGCGGCCCTGATTTAGAAATAAGTGAGATGAAGAAACTATCCACGTGCTCTTGTTAATTTCCTTTTTTTCCCTCTCAAATCAGGAGAATGATTGGTCTTTTACCTTTTTACCCTTGTTTTACATCATAATTTCCTGTGCTTTTCTTTTTTGTTACAATTTCTTTTGTGCTTTAATGGTTGTTCACAATAAAGTTTACATTATTTATTAATATATATGTTATGTTTATCACTGAAATTTTAGATTTACATGAAAAATGATAAAAGAAGTTTCCATCTATCATTACATAAATTATGAATGACTGTAGTCGTGCCATTTAATTTACCTTAAAATTTAATGTATTATTTTAATATGGACACAGCTAGGAAGCTAGAATATCAATTATAAGATGCCCAAACTTCTCTCCTTTCTTATTTTTAATTATTACTTTCAATTTTTTTTTTGAATAAAAAGGCGCAAAAAAAAAAAAACTCAGCAACCCTATTTCGCTTACACCATGCATAGGCCCACAGCTTCCATACTCGTGGCAGACATAGCTACGATACTCGGAGGAACTGAAAATCTATTAATACCAATAGGGATACTCCATGCTAATTTAGCAAGATGATCAGCTGCATAATTAGCCTCACGAGGGACCAAACTGAAGCATCTCGAAAATACGAGGGACAAGCGAAGAAACACCAAGTAAACACTGATCGCCGTTTACCACCGCAAGCACCTCCTTGTTGTCCACTTCCACAACCATCTTCCTTTTATCGAGCTCCCAAGCCATGTTCAAATCTTCATATATGCCCCAGAGCTCCGAT
This sequence comes from Hibiscus syriacus, assembly GCF_006381635.1. NCBI lineage: Eukaryota > Viridiplantae > Streptophyta > Magnoliopsida > Malvales > Malvaceae > Hibiscus > Hibiscus syriacus. The sequence goes on along the minus strand of NW_024063057.1, from coordinate 116,573 downwards.
TCTAAAACAGAGCAGCAACCAATATTCTTGGAAAAACTCGACACCCATCCCCCTTAGTGATCCTGAATCAGACCCGCACAGGTGGTTCGACTACTATCCGACCTGTAACCATCATCCGTGTTGATTTTATAGTACCCAATCGGTGGTGGCATCCACTTCACATTCCTATTTGCAGGCCGGTTATTCCCTGGTGCCCTTGAGACCCTCAACATATTTGCTCTTAAGGTTTCCGCCAACATTCTTTTACCTGCAACTAGAACACTTTCCAAATAAACAGTATCCAGCTCAAAGATGAATTTATTTCCACGTGTCCACAAACACCAAAGGATGATACTGAATAACAAATCCCAATTCTCATGCACGGATGAATCAGATGGGCAGAAATTTAAAATTATCATGTGTTTTAATTTTTTTTTTATATTTTTATTAAAAAAATGTTTACATTCTTTAGAATTTTATAAGTTTAAGTCCACCTTAAAATTTTATAAGTTCAAATTCTTCTTTCTTTACATTAAATTTTGTGTGTGTTATGATTAGTTGTCTATTAGGGATGTTCAAATCCGGGTACCCACATTTCTTGGTACCCGAAATATTGGGTATCAGGGATTTTCGGGTCACAAAAGTTCGGCTCATGACTCAGCCTGTAAGATGTGGGTACCGATAAGTCGAATACACAAAAAACTCAAGTACTCACATTTTTGGGTCACTGTACCCAGTTAATTTTTATTTTATTTTATTTTTTAATTTATATTTTTTTTGAAAAATCCATGTAGGAAAAACATAAAATTTAAAACTTAAAAATTTTAAATACACAACATAAATATAAAATTTATAAATTCAAATTATATAATCTAAAAATTAAATTTAAAAATATATATAAAAATAAAATTATAAAATCACAATTAAATTTAAAAATTTAAGATTAAAAGAAATAATTTAATCTTAAATGTTAAAGTGCAATAATTTTAAATATAAAGATTTAGAATGTTAGGGTAAAATAATTTTGAAATTAGAAATTAGAAATGAAACAATTATATTTAAAATAAAAATAGTAATAAAATAAAAAGGGGAATTTTGTCGACAGATCAATGGTTACCCGGTTAAGAGTAATTTTGTGACTTGGACACGACCCGAAAATCTGTCAAAAACCAAACTCGACAAAATAAGGTATTTACCTCTAAAATACCCGATAATTTTACAAGTCGGCGGGTCGACTTGTCGCAGAGCTGTCTCAGATATTTTTGGGGCCCTGAACGAAAACTAAAAAATATATCTTTATAAAATGAAAGTATATTTCATTACTTTGAATAATTAATTCAATATTATATAAATAAATCATAGAAAAATGATTAATTTCATGAAAATATATTATTTTTATTATTTTATTAAGAAAACACCTTAACTACAACTAAAAGAGAATACATATAAAAAAATTGAATGCATGTATTATACATATCTTGATTTTGAATAATAAATAAATAAAAAGAATTGTATATTATTTTATTATTAGATTGAGAATAAAGAAGACTAAAAATTAAAGCATATTTCATAGATTGAAGAGTAAAACTAAAAAAAGAGGAAAATAAGATTAAATTTAATTCAAAATTGAATGTATAAATAAGAGAAACGGAAAAAGAGAGCCAAAAGCTAAACAATTTATGAAATTATAAAAATTAGGGTCCCTAATTATAAATATAAAAAATTAATTAAATTTAATTCAAAATGTAATGAATTAATAACATAAATGAAAAAAGAGGGTCAAAAACTAAAAATTTTATGAAATTATAAAACTTAGGGGCCCTAATTATAAATATAAAAAATTAAGAGTCTTAATTAAAAATATAAAAAATTTGGGGCCCTGATTATAAATATCACTTTGAAAAAAAGTTAACGAATTTTTATGATTTTCAAGGAAGGAGTGTTATAAATATCCTTAGTATTTGTATATGATGTGCTTCCTCTTCAGCTCTATATGAGTAAAGACCGGTTATAGCTTTTTGCCCGATCCTACCAAATCCAATTGGCGAAAGGTTCGTAAACCAAATAGTTGTCATCATTACTTTATTCAGTGCACTAACGAGGACAGATGCCCACTTCATCCCCCCCCCCCCTAACTTTTAATAATTGAAACTACTCAAATTTGTTTTTAATACTTTATTATTCTGCTATTTGATCACATGCAAATGCTAATATCATATAGATTATGTTTAGGTATGTCCACGTTGTAGCAACCAACCAAACAAGTATAAATTTTGAAGACATCTTTAAGATAAACTTAATTATATAATAAATTTAAATTAATAATTTTATTTCTATTTTTTAGTTAAATCAATTTTATTTTCAAACTCATTAGTTATATTAATTTTGATTTTAATCGAGAATGATAGTTTTAATGTATTGATCACCGTGTCGATGTGATAACCTACGCGTAAATGATAGCATGTCATAAGAATTTAATTATGTTTTGATTGATTTTGAGATCATAATAGATTTTAATTAAAAGTTTGAAGGCATAGTTAAACTTTAAATAGTAAATTAAAATTTTTATAAAAAATAATCATAAAATGTCACTTAAAATATATTGAAATCATAATTTGAATTTTATCGTTACTCTAGTACAAAATTATTTTAATTGAAAATATGTTCAAGTAATAGTACTAGACATACTACGAGAGACGATCGAAGAGTTTCTAATGAAAGTGTTCAAATTTTTTATAATTTATAAATTTTATTTTTTATATTCATTATAACTTTTTTTTAATGAAAAGAGTGAAACAGTCAACTACTCCTCACACTGGTTTTCTTCCTAAACAATAGGTAGAACCTCCACCAGCGGAGAGCTGAACACCTTCAAACAATGCGGCCACTCCCAAACAAGCTTCGCCATACAATTCGTCGCTTTATTACCTTCTCGGACGACGTGGACAAAATTCACCCTCCGGCTGCGCGTTACATACTCCAGCAGATATAGAACCAATGATGAAACTCTCTCCATGGTTGTACCACTCTGAAGCTGACGCCAAGCATCCGGGGGCGGACTCAGGGGGTTGCCAGGGGTAGCTCGGGCACCCCCTCAAATTGTGAGAAACATTAATCAAATGATATTATTTTAGTATTTTTATATATATATTTTGTGATTTTTAGGTAGAATCCCTATATTTCAATTAAATTCTTATAGAAAAAAAAATTTATACAATAAAATTGTCTACTTAGTGTTAATTTTTTCTAATTTTTTTTAATTAATACAAGTGTCACTTTTAATATTGTGCAAACCCTAAAAAAATTTATAAGAATTTTTTTATGCAACCCCTGAATTTTTGTCCTGGGTCCGCCCCTGCAAGCATCGCTACTGTCCAGTTCAACGATAACCTCCCTTAGGCCATAATCCCACGCCAAAGACAGCCCATCCAACACACCCCACAATTCGGCCTCGAGCACGGAGCACATCCCAATGTTCCTCGCAAAACCTACGATCCATTCTCCCTCTGCATTTCGAATAAGGCCACCACACACCGCATTACCAGTCCGCAAGTTCCTTGCCCCATCCGTGTTCACCTTGCACCACCCTAGGTTGGGCGGTTTCCATTTAATATCACGTTGCAGAGGACCACTGAGCGGGTTGCTATTAACAGGAAACTTTCGAGCTTCGTTCTCCTCCATCGCCAAACACCGAACCTACTGGAGGATACTCTCCGATCCACTCATCTCAGGTGAAAAAACTAGTTGGTTTCTCCGAATCCACAGGCACCAAACAATCGATCCAAACAACACCTCCCAATCATCCGAAACATTCGGTTGGCACATCGGTCGATTAATGTTTGAAACAATCCAATAAACTATGTCCATTTGAAAAAAAATTCTTGCCTCTTATCCGTTTGAATGATACTATCCCACACAATTTTTGCTTCCACACACTCGCAAAACACATGTGAAATAGTTTCATTTACCGCTCCGCAACAGCCACAACTAGGGTCATTCATCATATGTCTTCTTACCCGTTCCACATTAGTCATCACTCGACCTTTACATATTAACCAAAGCAGATGGCGTACTCTCAGTAGCCCCTTCGAACTCCAAATCGTCTTCCATACCTTCCTCTCGTCTGAATGGGACCGCTGGATTTGAACTTTATGTTTATAAGCACTCGAGACATAACACTTTATATTGTTTTCCTAAAGCCACCCCGGGCGATCCTCACCCCCATGGGGAAGCGGTGGTTTCAGAGCATTGATATGTGACAACACCACCCCTGGCGACATCGCTTGCAGCTCTCTCCAATTTCATTCCCCCCACGGCGTGACCATATGAGCAACCTTCACCATCTCCAGACTCTCCTGTCCAGACGTTACTCTAACCGTATCTAACAGACCAAAATTGTCGAGCCCGATATCCTACCAGAAGTTTGTTCTTCAACCATTTCCCAGTAGCCACACAATGTTGTTTTTCACACGGTCCTAACACGTTGAGATATATACCAACCCAAAGCCGAGAACAATGTTACTTTTCAAGTGATTTTGGAACATCAGTAACACCATATTTATCCCTCACGACCTTCACCCACTTATTCTCTGGTTCTGCAACTATGTAATAACCCAACTTCATTAAAAAAACAATATTTTGATCATGGACCCTCTTTAAACCAAGGCAACCATGATCTAAAGGCTTACAAATGGTCTCCCAATTAACAAGATGAGATTCGTGGTTTCTGTCTGAATGACTCCATACAAAGTTACGGATCAATTGTTCAATCTCATCACATATTTTTTAGGCAGAACACAAGTTTGCATCGCATACGACGGAAGAGCAGAAAGGACTGATTTTGCCATTACCACCCGACCAGCAAATGATAAAGTCTTCGCTCTCCAACCTGCAAGTCTATCCCTCACTTTTTGCATCTATACGTGCCATATGTCACCCGATTCTGAAGTAACGGGACACCCAAGTAGCGCCCAAGGTCATCCACAACTGTGAATTGAAACCCTCGACTAAGAGCTTCTCGCATAGCAATCGGAACATTGTTAGAGAAAAAATAGTAGCTTTGGAAATACTAACATTATACCCCGAGTAAACACGGAACTGTTCCAAAACTCGTTTAATTGTCGCTAATTGATCCATCGAGGCCTCCGCAAATAATACTAAATCATCAGCAAAGAACAAATGTGAGATCTTAGGGCCCCGTCAACTCAATTTAATAGGTTTCCATATCTCGTCATTAATTTCTTTTCAAATAGCGTGTGTCAGACGTTCCATACAGAGTACAAAAATATAAGGCGAAAGCAGATCCTATACGTTTAGTTCACACGGATAGGAATAAAAAATTATTAGAGAATAGGATTACTGGGAATGTTGTGTTTTGTGTTTGGTTGGTTTAGCAGGAATGTAAGATTATCGTGTTTGGTTAAATGAATAAAAGATTATTGGAATGTATATTTGAATAAATTGTTATTATTATATATTTATATAATATTACAAATTGTAAAATATTTATATATTTTCTTTAAAAAATTAAATTCATAATATTTATATAATTTTTTTTACAAAATTAAAAATATAAAAAAGGTTTAATGAAAGGATAAATTTTTTTTAACTCCTGAACTTCATATAAAATTTTAATTATAGATTTTTTTTAAATCTAAAATAATTTAAGGATAAATTTGTAATTTAATCTCGTAGAATTTTTATTATTCAATGACAGAAGAATGATATTTTTGAAAAAAAAAATTAAAAATTTAAGGGCATTTTAGTCCAAAACGCCAATAATGTTACAATACCTAAGGGAAGGGAGGTAATGACATTCCCGGTAATATACCACAAAAAATCTACTATTGGTAATAAAACATTACCGGGAATGAGATTTTCGGCCAACCAAACATGGGAATGTGGGATTCCCATCCCATGGGAATCCCACGATCCTTGAACCAAACACCCCCTTAATGGTTTAACACCTTATGAAAGCTCTCCATTCCATAACACTTGGGTTGAGACAGTTGAAACATAGCTCATTATAAGTCTTCAGATCGAATCTGGACACCCAAACACCTCCAACGTATCTTCAATAAATGATCATTCAAGCCGATCATACGCTTTCTCAAGGTCTATTTTTATTGCCATCTAACCCACCTTCCTCGCTTTGTATCGCATGGAATGTATCACTTCCTATGCTGTAACATCCATTTCCCGTATACGTTACCGCATACGAGTCTACGATGTCACATAGAATTTACAAATCAATCATTTTTCAAAAACTAGAAAAATTTTGTTTCTTTCTAAAATATTTAAATTATTATCAAGGATCTTAAAATATTTCATTTCAATAACATTAAAAATCATTTAACTAAAATATTAATTAGCCAATCTTTATTTAGAAATAGTAATAATAAATACTATCCATCGAAACCAAATTCAAACGTAACTATTTTTTAAGTATCACGACTATTTAATATACATGTCAACTAGTATAATCATCATTCAAAAAGATATCATATTGATTCTGGAGCAAACTTGATCTTCAAAAGTTAATGTTGGGCCTAGCTCCTTATTCCGTATGCTTATTCTTACCTACGCGTGAAAATCATCACACACTAAGTATACACTTAGTGAGGCATTATAATGTTAATAGTAAGACATATGTTTAATAAAATATAGAACATGTACATAATAAGAAAACATTATATATAAAAACGTTTAATAAAATCAATCTGACTGATCAAAGTCATTTTCATATCAAATTCACCTGTAAGTCAACAGTTAACATATAAGGCATTCAAAGTCAAATCAAAGTTCTCTATGAAAACTTTGCTTTCAATAAAATCTATCAAACCTATACGTTTCATTTTCATTTCAATACACAACCCAATGTATGATGGATGAGAATGCATGATACGTGAGTCATATGTGAGTGTGCGCAAATATGCAGTCAAAATTGTTGTGTAGATAATATGAACTTAAAGTGCCACGTAGAATATATAGGCACTGTAGAACACATCATCACTGTATATATCAGGAATATCATAATGGTCAACATCATGAATTTCCTGAATGCACAAATAGTGTCACGTAGAATTGCACATATAGTGCCACATAGAATTGCACATAAAGTACTGCGCAGAATGTACACGAATGTACCAGTAAGATCGATCAATAATCACTCAAACTCTTGGCATGCCAATTGTACCACTAACTCTCAATGCACATACAATGTGCCTTATATTCAAATCCATATACCATTCACATGTCAAAGTTTCATAAACACGAATATATCAAAATACATATAAAAATATATTGAGCAATTCATACCCGAAATCATTCAAATCTTTTTAATAAAATACTAAGAAAATATCATAACATAAACCAAAACATTTTCATTATCAAACTTTCAAGATTGGCTCGCCATAAGCCAAATTATTCAAAAATCATTTAACAAAGTATTATGACAATATATCATAATACGACTCAAGACCTTTTTCTTTCAAAACATTTGAGGTTGACTCATTGCAAGTCTTCCTCATATCATATATATAGATAAGGTAGGAATGCACTCACCTGGTAATGCTTCACTAGTAACCTTACTTAGTGTTCCTAGCTTCATTCTTGAACTTTTTCTTTACCTTTAAGCTTTCTTTGATCTCGATCTTCATGTTCATCATTTATAGATCACATACATTTCAAAGCATATATTAGTATCTCACTAACATAGGTGCAATCTAGTAGTAAAATTAATAAAAATTTCTATCAATACTTATTCGATATTAAATCCATTTCAACATGTCGATGCTAACCACAACACTTAAAATATAACTTCAATCCTCTTAACATTCATGTTAACTCATAACTCAATTAATTCCTTCAAATTCCACCATCTAACCATTAAAATGAATTCTTTTAGAATTCTTCTCAACATTTCTAATTTATTCAAAATGGTCCCTTTCCATTTAACTTAAATTCCAAGCATCCAAAAATATACTCAAACATTCTAATCAAACATTTAAACATTAATCTTCAGCTTCTAATCCATTTCCACTTCAATTCTAAAATTTCCATATTCTGACAACTTGCACTACCTTTAAAGAATCATTATTCTGTTTTGATATATTCACTGGAATTTATTTATGTTTCTTCCATTGGAAACTAGACTCGAATACAAATCTAAACATATAAAGTACTCATTCTAATTCAACTTGTACAATTTATAGTGAATTTTCTAATCCAATTTCTAGAATCTGTTTTGAACATAATATGATCTCCTAATTTCTGACCTATCATCAATAAAAAATTTGTATCTTTCATTATACAATTCAAAAGCAATCCCCGTTTATTTTAAACAAAACTATATTGACATACAAACACAACGGTATAAAAATCATCTGCTTATCATTTTCATATAATTTATGGTGATTTTTCAAACTTACTGCTAGATTCAAAAATCTAAATTGTTTTCATTATTTTGCATTCTTAATTTCTTCATCAGTTCTTACAACTTGCATCTTGATCCTTCATCATTTTTACTTTATTCAAATTAATCCCAAACATTCCAACATTTTAAAATTATATTCAATTCAATAAATTCACCTTTTCATAATTGCAACTCAATCCCATCTTTCCTAATCCATTCGTCATGTCTAGCCTCAAGGAAATTTTTACATATTTTCCCCTAATTTATTCACCATGGTCGAATATGAATGGTCACTTTAGGGTAATTTTTCAACTTGATTCAAACATGAATTCAACTTCCAAATATCATTTCCAATCAATTCCATATCAATTTCAATTCAAACAACCAATCTCCATAAAAACCCTAATTAGTCGAATTTAATACTTAAGTTTCCAAGTAGTTTCAATCATCATACAAGCATGGAAATGATTCTCCAACATCAACTATACCATAATCAAGCATTAGTTCATCAAAGCCTAACATCCCCTTGATACTTCAAATTCAAGAATTCAATGTTCTAAGCATGAAAAACATCAACTAATGGCAACAAATAATAGAGAATTTCATGTATGATAATTTTCTATTTCTTGTAGAATAATTTCCTATTCCATGCTTTCATCTAAATTCTTAATAAATTAGCTTGAAAAATCAAAATAAAATTTTATTCTTACCTTAGGGAGCTCACAACAATGAAGGATGAAGATCAAGAAAATGTCTTGAAACTTCTTCATCTTTCCTTAATTAAATAATGAATTAAAAATTTATTAAATATTAAATTACCAATTTATCCTTAAAATTAAAATAGCTTTACTAATTTACCCTTTAAGTTCATGATAATTACTAAATTACCATGCTTTCATCACCCCTTACATCATCACTGCACAAATTTCTCATATTCCAATTTTTCCCTTTTAATTTTCCTAAAATTACTATCTAGTCACTTAAATCCAACGGTTCATATTCAACATGGAAAAATTATCTCAAATCCAATGATTGACATTTAATCCTTCCAAATTAAGATATGGAAATGGCATTCTTGACCTTGCCTTACCATCCTTCAAAATATCTCAAAAATATGATTCGATCCGATTATTCAAATTTTCTCGAACTTTATCGTTTTATAGCTTTTAGTACAAAATCCGTACGAAAAATCTTATTCCCACATAAACATCATTCTTGGGGTGAACTATTCATTTATGGTATCAGATTGCATAAATTTTGAAAATTATACTTTGATCCCTAAACTTTTCTAAAGTTTATAATTTTGCCACTTAACTTTCAAAATTTACATTTTGGTCACTAGACAAAATTTGGAGTATCACATGTTCAATAATAATATTGTCCGTTATACTTCTACCCGGAACAAAACTTGTATGATTCTTCGCTACCAACAAAGGCATGAGGGGTTTAAGCCGATTCACAATCACCTTAGTAATAATCTTGTATATTACTGTGCACAAGTTGATTAGGCGAAATTGGGTGAATTTTATCGGATTAAACACCTTCTAAATTAGAATCAGAAGCATTTTTTTTTCAGATTATCTCTTATAGTGGAGGAATTAAATGCTTCACCAACTGTCCGAGTCACATATGTCCCTACCACATCCCAATTTTTCTGGAAGAAAAATGCATGAAAACCATCAACACGTGACGCTTTTGAAGGACTCATTTCAAATAGAACTCTCCGAACTTCCTCAGAATTGACACTCCTTAACAAATATGCAAGTAGATTTGAGCCCACCATTGGAAACTTATTAATGATAAAACGACAAGAAACAGCGGTACCTTGGCTCGAAAAGAGCTTCCCTTAGAACTTGGTTGCTTCTTTCTGAAGAATATCCCGATCCGAACACCAAGAGCCATCTTCCAATTGAAACATATCCACCGTATGAATCCGAACACTCATGTGAAAGAATTTAGAATTTCTATCGCCCTGAGGAAACCAATCACATCTGGCCTTCTGCATCTACTAACTCTCATCCTGATACAACACCTGCTCCAATTCCTCCTTCAATTTCCCCTCTAAATCCATCAGAAAATATGAATGCTTACCCATAAGAGCCCAATCAATCCCTCTTAATCTAGCAATCAACTCCCGCTTGTGTTTCCTAATAGAACCAAAAGTTAATTGATTCCACCTTTCCAAATTATTCCTTACAGTTTGTAAATTTGAACCAATATCATCGTTCACTCTCCAAGAGGATTGCATCACATTAGCAAAATCCTCATGATTTGGCCACACAAAAACAAATCGAAAAGGAAAGCTTCCCTTGTTCCTTCTACACTATTGAGAACACAAGAGAATTGGTCAATGATTATAACCAAGCCTCTCTAAGTGCAAGACAACGGAATCAACCAGACGCTCAACCCACTTAGCATTGTCGGGATATCTATCCAACCATTGGTAGAGCGATCCCCACACCCATGTAAAAGGCTCCCCTCATAAGAAATTTCAACGAGCGCACTGTCAAACACAAAGTCTGCAAAACCTATACTAGTCTCATACTGATTACCAGCTCCTCCCTGTCGCTCTTCCGGCCGAAGAATAGCATTAAAGTCACCACCAAACAACCATGGACTATCCTGGCCGTAGTAAACAAAGGCCTATTCACCCCCTCCAGTTGAACCATAGAGTGTGAACGAACTGATTCGAAACCAAAAGAATAGTGACTTTCACATCCTCCGTCCAAAGTAACCAAATTCCTCCACTAAAACTCCGAGCCTCAACCCAAAAGGAGTTTGGAAAACCAAAAAAATGGATAACACTATCTGCCTTAGCACCACTCACTCTAGTCTCCAATAAGGTGACGAAACATGGATTATGCTAGCGGTTAATTCTACGAAAAGGGGCTAACCACTCCTTGACTATTCTAAAACAGACAATTAAACATAAAATCAACCTTGAATAGAATGGACATTTGTGGCCTCCACCCCTAGACATCATGCAATCTCACCTCCTGTTGATGAATCTCATCAGACATGCACCCCGTTCCTAAATCATTAGGTTCCAACACTGATGTTTCTGTCATCCTACAAATTTACTGATCAGGATTCGTTGTCACCGATTGTACCCACTCAGATAAAATAGATCGATTGGGGGGTTTATACACAGAAGTTTTTTTTCACTTTCAAGCCCTTAGAAAAATCCTCTCGGCCATTACGTCCGCTTCCTGACTTTCCTACAGCTGTTCAACCCTGACTAGGCGGCCTATTTTCCTTCTCAGGTTTAACTATAAAAATCTCTGAATGATTTCTTGTTGGTATCGCAGGCATATAGACCTTCAGAAGGGGCGATTCATTCACCCTCGAATCTGACATCCTTACATCCTTAGAGGAACCCACTTCTCCCTATCTTCAATTTGTTAAATTGAATAAAAGCTAACCCGTGTTGTTTGTCCACATCCCCGAAACCCACCACGACATTATCACCAATTAGACCATCGTTTCTACCCCCGGAACCATTTTGATTCTCCCTCACAACCAAATGAGCCTTCCCTCTTCGCAGCAGCTGCTTTCGCATACTAACTGGGCCCCCCTTAGATTATCCTCATTTACCTGAATCGTTTCATCAACTTCCTCCACGCTCAAGGTCTGGAGCACATCAAACCTCGATTTATTCACTTTATCTAAATCCCCACTTGTTTCTCTCTATCACCAGCACCCTTCTACACCTGACGTCTTCTTGTAGGGGTGACCATCCATGGCCCGTAATGCTCTTCACGACATCCAAGCATCGGTACCCCCACCTCCGGGTTTCTTGACTGTTGTTCATCTTGGACTACATTCCCTGCACTTGTTGTGTTCCCACATAGCTCATGTGAGTGCCCATATTTTTCGCATTTGAAACATATAGATTACAGGCCTTCATACTCAATCTTTTGAACGAAGCCGTCAATGCTAATACATGAGAGCAACGACTTATTTAAATCTACAACCAGAAAGTAACCTTTATCAAGGTCGATCAATTGGATATTCCGAGATGGTTTCCATAACCAGGGTCGGCCCAATACATTTGCCAGATGGGCTTTAGCCCATGGAACATGTTTGAGGGGCAACAATCCAACAGCTGATTTTTCGAGGTCCATAGCATAAACTCAAAGGGGTCATTTTTATAACTGCAAACCCAAATCTATTGGGAGCCTTTAAAAACCAAAACCCCAAATTCTCCTTCAACACTCTTTAATTTGTTGCCATTTTTGGTTCCAGGTAACATTCATGCCCCTCAAAAATTAAGATCCAACTATTTCTTCCAACTTCATCGTTGATCTTTGTCATAAAATTGATATTTTGTTTGAATTCAGATAGAACTATTTTTTTTGAAAAAGTAAAGTTTATTCATCCAAAAGAAGCAGCATAACTGCTACAAGAAACGTTTACAAACAACTAAAACAGTCCCCAATTTAGGCACAGCCGCCTATTTACAGTATCAACTCTATTAATGTGACCCCCATACAGCCTAGCTCTAACTACCTCACGTATATTATTTACAATTTAATCAGCAGAACATATCACACCTCTAAAACTCCTATGATTACATTCCTCCCAAGTAAAATAAACAAAACCGGTCCAAGCAAGTTTGAGAATGTGGACTAAAAGGGATTTCCCTTTAAAGTGCAAAACCATCCAGCGAATCTCATCGTCCCAACAGCCCAGAAACTGATGTTGTAGTTCACAAGTATGCAGAACAGTTCTCCATATCTCACGAGCAAAGAAGCACTCAAGGAAGAGATGATTACGAGATTCACGACCAGCCCCACATAACACACACACATCATTATCAATCGCAATTCCAAACCTGATTAGTCGGTCTTTGGTAGACAATCTATCAAGAAGAGACATCCAAGCAACAAGGGAAAACTTAGGAACGTGAGCAGGAAACCAGATGAGTCTATGCCATGCAACATTTTCTCTTCTGCTGCGAATGCTATCCCAAATCCATCTGCCCTTGATTTGAGATAAGTTAGCCCCAGGATTGAAAAGATTACTAGCCTCATCCCTTAGTTTAATTAACTTGTTCAGAATCCAGCTGAAATGTGACTTACTAACAACAGTCCAATAGTCAGCTGACTTAAAGCAATAAATCTTGATCCAAGCAATCCACAACGACCCTTCCCCAGCAAGGATGCTCTTGATAAGCATTAGACAGCAAGATCTACACCAATCAGAAAGCTTCCTTAAGCCCAGCCCACCCTCGGATTTAGGTGAGCATACCTGGTTCCAGCTTACTCTGGCACCTCTAGCAGAAGATTCATTGCCTCTCCAAAAGAATCGCATACAGAGTTTCTCAACATCCCTTATGACACCCTTAGGCAGAATAAGTTGCCTACTCCAATAACCAAATAAGCTGAACAGAACAGACTTCACAAGCTGAAGCCTACCCCCATAGCTGAGCCTCCTACTGGACCACTTACTAATTATGTCCCTAATTTTCACCAGCAAAGCCGAACAGTCCCTGCTAGTGAGCTTTCGCGTGACCACGGGCACCCTAAGGTATCTAACAGGGAGTTGGCCAATCCTAAAGCCAGTAGCTTCCTATATCAGCCTAACTTTATCCACTGACATCCCACAAGCAAAGAACTCTGTCTTCATGGCATTCAATCTTAAGCCCGAGAGCTCATAGAACATGTCCAAAATACTGACAACCCCTAACACAGAATCCAATGACCCATGGCAGAACAAAAGGAGGTCGTAAGCAAATCAAAGTTATGTAAGAGGAATTCTTTTACATTTAGGGTGAAATTTGAAGACACCATTCCTGGCAGCCATATTCAGCAATGAAGATAAGACATTCATCACTATCACAAAAAGAAAGGGGGAGAGAGGATCACCCTGTCTAACCCCCTTGCCCCCTTAAAATACCCCACTAGACTTTCATTCAAGGAAATAGAATATCTAGGAGTGGTGATACAAGCTCTAATCCAACCACAAAACACCTCAGGCAGCCCCAAAACCTCAAGTACATTCATAAAAAATCCCAGCAAATGGAGTCAAAAGCCTTTTGTAAGTCTATCTTAATTGTGCATCTAGGAGAAAGATTCTTCCTAGAGTACCCCCTAACTAGTTCTTGGGCAAGTAAGGTATTGTCTGCAATTTTTCTACCCTTGACAAATGCTGATTGGTTGAGAGAAATCATACCAGGGAAGAACATGGCTAATCTAGTAACCAATATCCTAGTAATTGTCTTATAAATCACAGAACAGCAAGAAATGAGCCTAAATTCCTTGTCCATACAAGCATTTAAGGATTTAGGCACTAGGACAATGGAAGTGGCATTAAAAGCAGGTAACAAGGAGGATGTTTGAAAGAAATACCTTACAGCCCCTATAAAATCATTGTCAACTATCCCCCAAGCAACCTTAAAGAACCAAGAAGTATAGCCATCAGGACCAGGGCTTTTGTTTTTCCCCTGCCTGAACAATGCATCCTTAATTTCAGCCTCAGTAATCTCACCAACAAGTAGCTCCTCAGCCCCAGCAGGTAAAGAGTAGTTCATAACAGATTTTAGCCAGTCAACAGAACAACCCTTCACTCTCGGATCAGTAGACCCTATTAGACTCTTGAAAAAAATGTCAAGCTCAGTTTCCATATCCTCAAAAGTTTCATGGAACACCCCTCTTTCATCCTTAATGATTTTGATAGTGTTCCTCTTCTTATTCAACTCTACTCTCTGATGAAAAAACCTAGTGTTCAAATCACCCTCTTGAAGCCAGTGGATTTTAGCTCTATGTCTGTAAAAATCAGATTCAGCAGCTTCAAGAGCAATTAAATCTGACTGGAGCTTCTTTTCCTCATCCAACTTTCTATGTGTCACATGGGCAAGATTGTATAGTTGAATAGATTCAAGCTCAGTCCTCAAAGCAGGCACTCTGCCAGTGATATCAGAAAAACAGGTTCTGTTAAGATCTTTTAGTAGTGGCTTAAGCCTTTTCAGCTTGTTGAACAAGACTAACATAGGATTCCCCTGACACTGCTCATGCCATGAATCTTCCACAATCCTCAAGAATTTTTCATTGGCAGTCCAACAATTAAAGAACTTGAATGGCTTAGGTTTATTAACTTGAGCACTCTTTTGAGTCCAAAGAATCCCAAAGCAATGGTCAGAAGGCCCCTGAGCTTTAAATTCCACAGCTGAATCAACAAACTCTAATAGCCAGTGAGAGTTAATTAAAACTCTATCCAATTTTGAGCCAAGAAGTTACTTTCTTGTTTATTGGACCAAGTAAAAAGGGGACCTGTAAATGGATGATCCTGGATCTCCAAATCCATCAAGCAATCATTGAATTCCTCCATATCAGAGTTATTGTACAACCCCAGACCATCAAAATCAGAACTCTCTTCTGCATTGACATAAGTGTTAAAATCACCCCCCAATCACCCAAGGGGTAAAACCAATTTCAGTATCCAAATGTCTTAGATGCTCCCATAATCTTCTTCTAGACTGACCAGAATTGTTACCATAAACGACAGTAATAATAACCTTCCCCCCATCCACATCACCTACAATTGAGAGAGCTTGGTCACAACCCTTTAGAACAGAGAAAGAGAGGCACTTTTTCCACAGTATCCAGAGTCTACCACCCTCAGAATACTCATAATTGTCAGCAATACTCCAATCAGCAGCCAATGTTCCAGCAATCTTAGAGAAATTAAAATTCCTAACTCTGGTTTCCATGAAGCAAATTACATCCACCCCTAAAACCTCCAACCTTCTCAAAACCTTGCCTTGCTTGAGCCCACTGTTGAGCCCCCTAACATTCCAAAAACTGAAAATCATCAGATAGAGATAGGAGGGTTATCACCCTTAACAACACAACTAACCCCAACGCCTTTGACTCTCTCAATATGATCATTTTTCTTTGCTTTAATCTCATTGAGAAGCATAGCTACACCCAAGGAAGCAGTTCGAACCTTCCTATTACCATCAGCACCACCACCTCCAGCAAGTACCTCTAATTTACTAGAAGAGCCAGTGTTTTCTTTCCTCTTCCCCCGTGATTTCTTCTTCTGCAGCAAAGAATCCTGTAGTGAAGGGAACTCCCCACCACAACCAAAGTTATCTTTGGATATAACCTTACCTGCTACAGCAGTTACCAGTTCATCACAACCAATGGCCTTTGACTGCTGGAAGATCTTTCCACAGTTTCCAGCAGAGGCACACTCATTAGAAACATGAGACTGTATTGCATCATCGTCGTTTTCTTGCAAGGCCTGCACAGTCATCACCTCTGCACTACCAACCTCTAAGACAGAGGGCAAAGACATAGGTCCTTCCTCAGCAGGGATTAACTTATGAGTTTCAATGCCAGCAGAAGGAAGAACTGTTGCATTGACAGGAATGTCTAATTTAACTTTATCAGAAAGATCAAGAACACTAGAGTTCTCTTTCCTCCTCCACACCTGAACCTTCTTATTTTTCATACGAGCTTTGACCCCCTCACACACATATTGGCTTGGTGCCCAAAGATTTTACACTGTGAACAGAATTTAGACAACCAGGGGGCATGAACTCGAACCTTCACTAAGGTTTCATCCTGTAGAGCTACATTAACTACATCAGGGATAACTGATCCTGCCTCAACCTCAATACAAACTTTTGCATATTCAAGCCTCTCCTTCGAGGCAGTGACAGAATCCATAAAAAGAGGCAACCCAACAGCACTAGCAATGTAGCTAAGACCACTTCTAGAGAAAAGCTCAAGGGGAACATTGTACAATTGTATCCAAACTGGTACATGTCTAAGATCGAAATCTAATAGCTTCAAATTCAGTTCCCATTTTCTCAAAATTAGGGGTTTATTTTGAATGTGCCAAGGGCCATTCTCCAAGACCCAATCCCTCATCTCAGCATTCGTAAATGAAAACATAAAGAGGTTAGATCCAACCAAACTGACCTTGACCGACGAAAGCTTCCCCCATAAAATTTCGACGAATCTCTGCATGGATCCAAAGTTTGGGGCAGTTCCAATAAACTGACCCACCACCGCATGACTTCACTCAGCAATCCCTTCCTCAATAACAGTAGGCGGAGGCCTGACAGTAGAAATCCCCTCCAAGACCACAGGAGGAAAGAAATCTAGGGCTTGTTCCTGCGATCCGCGAAAAAGCTTCCTCCAATCGAGCTCAGAAGTCCTCGATTCCATAAGAGAAGAAACAAATTTGCAGTGAAGAATACCCAAAACAGTGAACAAGAAGCAACGATCAGCACCAGAGAAGCAAATCGGGGAGCCCATCAGACCTGCTAACGTGCGCCCAGATAGAACTATTGTTTGAATATTATGGTTCATATTTTCTAATGTTCGATTTTTGTTATCATTTTTATAGGTTACATTTTGCTTGTTTTTTATTTTCTCATCCGAAAAATAATTGAAAGAGCTTTGAGATTATAGGCAAGTTTAGGAAACAATCAGTTATATTGTTATGAATTGACCTTATTCTAGCATAAAGCGGCTTAGAAATCAACCCGACTTTTGAACTGTTATACTGTGTTTAGGAACAAAAATTAGTTGAATCTCAATATGATTATATATCTAATAGGTAGAAAAAATTCAAATTAAAATTCTCAAATAAATCTTTGAATTTGAGAAATAATAACCAATGTCACGTTTATTTGTGTTTTTATCATATAACTGGTATTATTTTTGACATCTAGTCCAACACTTGCTTATTGTATTATTGTATATGTAACTGTAAATTCTTAATTGTTACATTCATTATAAAAAATCAGCAGCAACATTTTGAATTTGAGGGGAGCATGTACAATGCAGAGAAGAGGGGCAAACGACAGGTCATGATTAGGCCTTCCTCAAAAGTG
This sequence comes from Hibiscus syriacus, assembly GCF_006381635.1. Lineage (NCBI taxonomy): Eukaryota > Viridiplantae > Streptophyta > Magnoliopsida > Malvales > Malvaceae > Hibiscus > Hibiscus syriacus. The sequence continues at coordinate 98,331 of NW_024063057.1, read as the reverse complement.
ATCATTAAGTTCCTCTTGGTTATGCAGAAGCATGGTTTGTTGGCTTTACTCTCTATAGGGCATAAAATTTTTATCTCGCTCAGGACATTAAAACTCATTGGACCGACCCTATTCATAACGCATATATTTTATTCTGCAGAGTACGAAATACGATTGACTTGCCTAACAACCTTACAATGACCGAAAGCCTCATATTCGCATCGATGGCATCATGTACTCTATTAAAAAATTTAATAATCGGATACGCTCCGCTCCTATCTACCACCACATCTCCATCTCGAATAGCTACATAGTTACCTTCAAAGAAGCTTTTTGCTGACGAACCTTCTCTTCCAGTTTCCAAAGCCATTGCAGCATAAGAAGGTTTACTCGTTGAAATCAAAGAAGGGGTAGTCGTAACCACATTATCTTGTTGCATAATCGAATTACCAGCAACACCGCTATTCTCCATGGGCACTGAAAAACCGAGCGAACCTCAACTGCACCAGGTTGGTCACCTCCCCCAACCCCATCTATCACCATGAACGCATCTGTCGGCTCCATATCATCCGCCGGAGTGGTTCCATCAGCCTTTTCGACCGCTCCCGAGAGATTGTTCATGCAAACGAAACCCTAGCGCAAATACTGAAAAAAGGAGAAACCCTACAGTCTTTTTGTCACTAGCACAAAAAATAATCATATTCATTATAACATTTTAATATAGTTTTGAGTTTTATAACTTTTACTTTAATTTTTATAATATTTTAATATCTTTAAAATGCTAATCGTTATTAAAAACATATGAAATGCGGTGAGATTATTTTGTAGTATATAAAAGTAATCTGCCTAGTTGAGCTGTAGCATACAGTTTGTGATTGTGCAATTAGTAGTGAACGTGGGCATAATCATTATTGAGGCAAACTAATGATGCAAGGCATAGGCAGCAGCGGCGAGGTACATATAGTGGCGGGTTTTTTTTTAAAATTCGGGTTCGAGTCGTCGGGTTGTGTTGGATTTTTTTAAAGTGACGTTCGGGTTGGGTCGGATTCGGGTTTAGGTTAAAAAATATTTGATTCGATCCGACCCGGAAAAATATAATTTTACTTTATATATTTATGAATAATTACAATAATACCCCTCTATATATTATTATTTTTCAATTAAATCACTGTTTTTATTTTTTTAAAAATAATATTTTTTATTATTTCGGGTCGGATCAGATCGGATTTGAATGTTATCTTAAAAAGTCGGGTCAAGTTCAAATCAGGTGAATGATATATATTTTTGAACCCAATCCGACCCATGCCCATCCTTAAATGTAATTAGTGTCGGTATTCATTCTACCCAAAATTATTGCTAAGAAAATGGTGTATATTTTGCTAGTTTGATTCGACATGTTGGAATAAGGAAGGTTTGACATTTTGAATGGACCAAATATTTTTCATTTACAATTAATTCGTTGTGGGTTTTCTAATTTACATTGTCAAGATTTTAAATAAAAGTTAAGGTAAATTATATATTTAATATATAAATTATTAGTTTTGATTCGTTTTAATATTTAAATTTTTATTTTTTTAAATTATACTTAAAGTTTAGTACTTAAACTATCTATTTTAGTACCTAAACTTTTAATTTTTCTCAAAACTTAATGTTTAATTTTGAACGAGATACTAAAATGAAAAAAAATAAACTTTAAATATGATTTTAAAAACATTAAATACTAAATTAGACTAAAACTAATAATTTAGATACTAAACTCATGTTTTTCCCTAAAAATTATTAATATTTTTTTGGGTGATTCGAGTGAGTAAAAACTTCAACAAGTAGAGACAAAGCCGGGCCAAGAGAATTGGAGGTTCAATCACATCACGGTCAATGAAGAGCGAAGAAAATTGGTAGCCAGCCAAATAGAGCTAAAACAGGCATGGTTTTCAGAACCGGATCGATTAGTGAACTGTTCAAGTTATCGGTTTATTGGTTCAATCGGTTGAATTAGTCTGACCGGTCGGAAGAATTGGTCTGACCGGTCGGAAGAATTGGTCTGACCGGTCGGAAGAATCGGATGACGTAATAATTATTTAAAAAATTAAATAAAAATACCAAAAATATTTAATAAAAAATAATTTTTTATATCACAAGTCATATTCAAAGCAAGTCATAACATATATAAGTTAAAAACCATAAAATCAAGTGAAACAAAATGATTCAAATTAACTACAACATAATATTTAAGGTAAAACATATTAAATAATAAATATAATTATATAACTATAATTAAAAAATAAATTTGGGGTTAAAAATCATAACAAAATTATATAACTATAATTATATAACTATTTTTTCACTTCAATCAAGCTCGAATTTTAGGCTTCAATCGAGCTTCTAATTTTTTTTTGAGTTCAAGTTTCAATATTATATTTCGAGTTTGAGTTGAACTTGATAATTTTTAGCTTGTGAGTTTGAGTTGAGTTGAGCTTACTTTTAAAGTTTTCAAGTTCGAGTCGAGCTCAGCAATACTTAAGTTCGACTTGGCTCGTTTAACAAACGACGTTGTTTGGTTTAATTTTTTTTTTAAAAAAAACAAAAATCACGGTTTTTCCTGGTTTTCAGCCGGTCCGGTTCGAACGGTTCAACGGTTCTGGCCGGTTCACTAATAGCGGTTCAACTGGTTTAGATTGAACCGGACTAAGTAACGATTCTCGGTTAAACCGGTTAAACCGACCGATCCGGTCTGATCCGGTTTTCAAAACAGAGAAAACAGGGGAACCCCACAGCAAATATAGACCGTGATGAAGTGGTCTCCGGCCTCTGGTCAACCTGGACATGGCTGTACTGGTTTTCGCTTTTCTGATCCAACACCACCCTATCTTTTTTCGCCAATGCCCTCTAAGCTCAATCTCATAACTCATTGTTGAATGTACGAACAAAAATAAGATACAGTTACCCAAAATGAAGGGAAAAAGCTTGAAAAAACAATATATCAGCTCCCGAAATAGATGATTATATCTTTTTTAAAATTTCATAATTCAATTTCTTTTAATATTTGATTCTATTTCATCCAAATTACAATATGTACACACCGTCGTACCAAAATTCCAAAGAAGATGACTTTCATTAGCACTTACTACTACCTTTGGGAAATCTTGAAAAAAAAAACAAAATGGTATGATAAAATATACTCTTTTTTCTGTTTAACAGAATTAGATACTAATTCTGCAATTCAAGTAACAAAAATTCTAGCTGAAATTCAATGAAACTACAGAGCTAAGCTTCTAATAAACAGTGACCAGTGTTCATCGTGACCCCTCGTTTTGGCGACTAATAAGATCGAACGACTGAGATTGTCTGCAGCTTTTCACCCTCAACAAACCGTACAATTTCTTAAACTCCTTCACCACATTTATACCTTCTTTATAAAATGCGCCACTCTGTTCCCCGTTTACCTCTACTGACCGTCGTCCGATATTCGAAGCCCCCCTCCCGTCACCGTCCGTTTGCAAGGCGTTGATGACGGTTTTCAGAGCCCGGGTCGGTGAATTCCGGTTGGCGATCATTAACTCGCTAATCTCAGCCGGGCTTAAACTCGCCCCGTTTTGGAATATCTCCTCTACATGCGGGAACAGCTTGTGATCCTTGAGCCCTAGATAACTATTGGCCAGCGTTTTAAAAGAAGAGAAATTGCATAATGGAAAATGTAAATGAACATCAATCCTTCCCGGTCTAAGAATCGCCGGGTCAACGTGGTCTTTGCCGTTCATCGTGAAGACCATGACTCTTTCTTCGCCGCAGCTGGAGGTTAAAATCCCATCCATTAAACTTAAAATCCCCGATAAACTCACGGCCGTCGATTTCTCCGTCAAATACCGGTCGAGATCCTCGATAACGATAAGCGATTTTGTTGTGCTTTGTAACAAGAGAGATTTAAGTTCGGAATCATCAGAAACTTTGGACAAATCAATGTCGTAAACATCGTAACTCAAGAAATTAGCCATGGCAGCAATAAAGCTTGATTTCCCAGTACCTGAAGGACCGTAAAGGAGGTAGCTCCGTTTCCATACCCGACCCAGCCGATGATAATACTGTTTGGCCTTCACGAAAGTGGAGAGATCGGATTTGACTTTGTTTTTAAGGTCCGATTCCATGGCTAGCGTTTCAAACGATGAAGGATGCGTGAAAGGGACGGATCTCCACCGTCCCTTTCGATCATCGTGATTGTCGACGACGTTCACGTAAAGCTTCAATTCCCGGTTCTTCTCACTGATTTCATCCGAAACCGTGTGGATGTGTTGGAGATAAGGCCGGAGAACTCTTCGTTTATCGGCTTTCCGAATCTTTAACACCAAATTTTTCTCTTCATTAATCCAGAAAATCTTGGCACCCAAAAAACCGTCCTCGATTATTTGGCTTGGGTTGAGACGGAGGACGATTTCATTCGGTTTTTTCCCGGAGAAGAGGTTGGTGAAATCGGAATCTTCGATGGAAGCGAGGGAATTCAGATAAACCAGAACTTTGTGATAAAGTTGGTTTCTCTGCATGCTTTCATTGAATTCTGGGACTCTGAAGAACTGGTAGACATGGAAGCAATCTTCAATGGAACGCCATTTTTTCTTGACAAAGTAAATCAACCCGGTTTTGATCAAAACAACCCGGAAAAGGAAAAGGAAAATATAAGTTAGCGACAAGGAAAAAATTAGAAACAATTGATTATAAACAATCGTCATTGTTTTCAACAATCTAAGGCTAGAAACCTAAAAGATGGGGATTTAAAGGGGAAATTTTCATTTTGTAGGAAATAATGAACATGTTTTTTTTTGGGAAAGACAGTTGAAGGAAAATAAAAGGAAATGGGGGAATTTAAGAGCGGGCGAGGGCGTGACCGGTCAATTTATGTAAATAACGTTTTTGGTCCTGGGCAATTTACCTGTTACCATGTTTGATGGGTCAAAACTTTCTTTTAGTCCACGACTCTATTAATTTCGTATTTTTAAAATATTAGAATTTATTAACATTTTAATATGGTTATTCATACGTACTAAATTATATATATTGGGGTCAAATGATCGGTCCTAACAATAATTTGTTTGGCCACGGAACAAAAGTTATAATAAAACATTGTCACCAAAAAAGAACGTAATAATAAAACACTAATACATATTGAAGTAAAGAATGAAATTGAGAATATGATATATCCTCCACCTCCCCCTTTTTTATTGTTTTTTTTTTCTTTTTGTGGCCTTTGGTTTGCCGAAAGGCATTATTGAATAGGTCCATTCGTGACGTAGATACAAAATATTAGGCACGGTTATTTTTTTATTTATTGGTGTTGCTTCTTTTTGTACTTTCAAGGTGTTGTTAAAACGGGCTGATTCCCAAAGGATAAGAATGGATACATGGATTGGTTTGCTAAACTGCTTTTGGTTTTACCACTTTGGTTTTGCTTTCGGTTACTAGGGGTTCAAAATTCGGTTTTAATCGAATTAATCGATTAAATCGAATTAGTTCGATTAATTCGGTCGGTCATCGAATTAATTCTGTCGGAGAACAGTTAAGAATTATTTTAGAATTCGGTTAACGATTAATTCAGTTCGAAATCGATTAATTAACCGAATTAACCTTTAAATATAATTATATTAAGAGGCCCAATCCATTTAAAATCCATTTAAAACTTAAATCAATATTAATTAATTAAAATAATATCAAAACTAAATGCAAAATGTTTGAATCAAATTAATTAGATATTATTTATAATTAGATATTATTTAAATTAATTGTAAATTATTATTTTTAATTAAAAAAATATTAAATTCTGAAATTCTAAAAAATTTCGGTTAATTCGAAAATTAACTGAATTAACCGAAATTTATTCGGTTCGGTTAATATTTTCGAAAAAAAGTTCGGTTCAGTTAACGGTTAAAGAAAAAAAAAGTTCGGTTAATTCGAAAATGGTAGTTAGGTCAGTTCGGCCACCGAATTAACCGAATGAACATCCCTATCGGTTACTATTGCTTTTTACATTCTAGGCGAACTTGGTTTGGTGAGAACAGTGGCTACTGGGTAGTTCTATCGTACGACAGTATATTATACGATTTAATAAAAATATTATCAGAAATGTTATTATTTTATAATATTTTCGATAGAACGTTACCTAAAATATTATTTTTTACCGAAAATATTAATTTCGGTATCTAATTTCCAATAGAAAAATCGGTAGAAAAATAACATTTTAGATAGCGCCCAATATTAACATTTCCGGTAAAAAAATAATGTTTTAAATAGCGTTTTAATGAAAATGTTAAAAAACTAATAACATTTCAGATAATGTATTTCTTTAATCGTATAATAAACTATCGTACCGGAGATATCCATAGGCTACTATGTGCGTTTTTGTGGTGTTGGTAGTTGATGGAATTTGTGTTTGGTTTGCTATTTACGCACTGAGCTGTATTGACATGGTTAATGGGCACTCTTTTTCTTTTCCGTAGGATTATAGGGTTTGAGAGATTTTTTAACGAGATCTTTAACAATGTTCAGTATGTTATTTCTTTATAATAATAATTCTTACTTTTCAAAAAAAATAATTAGTTAAAACAAATTCCTTTTAATGTATTATTATTTATATAAGAAATAGGTGGAATAAATTTTGGTTTATATAAATCTATTTATTTTAAATGAAATATGTCATAATTAAGATTTATGATTTTGAGTTTAGAACTTAAGATTTAAATTTAAAATTTAGAGTTTATAATGTGCTTTAAGATTTAAATAAACAAGGTTGTGTAAAAAATCAATATATCAAATAATAATCCTTAATATATTATAATATCAATTAAGAATCATTTTAATTATACAAAATCAAACCAATTAAATATATAACGTGAACAAATTATTTATTCTAAAATGTTTTCAATGTATTTATCTAAAATGTTATCCTTTCGATAATTCTAACTAGGTTTATCTATAAAGTTATATTATTATCTAAAAAGATATGTAACTGTTCACACTTTTAGTTTATTCGAACCGGCCAATCTATATGTTGACATAGGATAGACACCTTTCTGCGAAGGCATACAGTATCATTCAAATTAGGTTCTCAAAAGAATTTTCTTTATGCTATTTATTAGGTCTCTCAAAAAAAAATTATTAGGCTAAATATGCTACAATTGAAGATCATATATTTGATTTAGTTATTCTATTCTCATTTTAGGTATCTAGTCTCTCAACTTTTAAAATTTTAGAATTCAAATTCAATTGTTAATACTGATAAAATTATTCTGTTGAATTTGTTGATCTAACGTTTTTTTTAAAAAAAACTTAGAAAGTCACGTAGTCAAAAGAATAAAATCATAGTTAGTATTTTAGTTCAAGGGGTAAAGTATAATTAACAATAGAAAATGAGAGGTAAAATTAAAATAAATCAAAATTTAAAAATTTAAATTTGTAATTATCCTTATTTTTTAATAGTAAAAAAATATGGGGTGGGGGAGGCATTGGTCCCCGAGGCCTACATGACTCCGTCATTGTAGGCTTGAATGAAAAAAAAAACTTATTCCGTTTGACTAATATTATGAAAATGATACTAATATATAAGACAAATGAGATTAAAATGATTAATCAAAAGGAGAATGTTATATTAAGCTAAATATGTATTATTCAAGTGCTTGTCCAATCGAAGTTCCTTCAAGAAATAGTTATTCCATTTGACTAAGCAAACTTTATTTTTTTCATACGCGGAATAAGAATTTAGGCTAAGATCATATTTTTTTTCTTTTGTTGGCCATTTGATTTCATGCACCGAACACTCAGCAATTTCTCGTAGGAAATATACTTTTACAAAGCAATTCCTTTTTTGTTTTCTCTCACCACGAGATTCCCACGGCATCGCTTCTTGAAAATTCTAGGATTTTGTATAACCTGTTAATTTTATTCATATTTTTAATTTCTTGTAAAATTGGATCACCAACACTTCGACAAATGTCAACCTCAACAACTTCATAAAAATATCATGTAGCTCTCAACTTGTGAACAACGAAGGGTTTGCCATGTGTGGCTCCCTTAGGGCCACTTCTTGTTTGGGGCTAGAGGTTTTGTCCAGGTGTTTTATTGCTGGAGTTATTTTGGTAAATTATGATTTCATAGTTGGATCATTCCGTTAATTAATCATGATATTTTTCGCTTATTCATTTAATAATTTAAATAAAATAATAATAATTTTATCGAGTGTACAAGACTATAAGAATAGTGATATTCTCGCGTCAAATATTTCATGTTGTTTTTCTAAGAGTAAACTACATAAATGATCATATAATTATAAGTTAAGTCGCGAAAAGTCTATCATTTTTAAATCTACATCAATATGACAATTAAACTATTTAAATAGTTTTAATATAATCACATATCGTTAAACTTAACGGAAGTGTTACGTGGCATTTAACAAAAATGATATAATTAGGGCACGGGTCAAGTTACGTATTCGCGGAGCTGGAATCCTATTTTGTTTTCTTCCATTTTAGTCATTACTTGTGTATGATTTGTTTCCTTGGATTTTCATTTAATGCAATTTGATCCTGATTCTGTTTTTAATTTGTCTAATGCCTTAATTGAGCATTAACTTTTAAAAAAAATTATTCTAGTCATGTATTAAATTTGTAGATTAAATGACTTAGATTTTAAAATTAATCAATTTGATCACCAAAGATAAACTTTAATTCTTAATTTTTAATTAGGTCCTAATTTCAATTTAATTTAATAAATTGATTTCTCCAATCAAAATTGTGACACATGTCACAATCTTATGATTATAATTTGAATATTAACTATAATATATATATATATATATATATATATATTATAATTTGAATATTAAATTATTTTTAACGATTTCATATATATAATCATTAAAAATTAAATGTGAAAACAATAAATTTCGTTTAAAAATACTAAAATCTTAAATCAGTTATAAATAAAGTATTAGATTTATTTTAGTGATTTAAGTGTTGTCATATTCTCAATTGGCCTAGATGTAAGTTCTCACTTATCCATTTTTATTTTTTTATCATTAACTATAATATATAATATAAATATATAATATTATAATTGATTTCTAAATATTAGATTTAGCTTATTGGTTAAGGCTTACTTGATTACTAATTAATTTTGGGTTCAAATCCAATTAAGTTATTTTAATTTTTTTTCTGCCTAAAACTGAACAAGTTATATAACATATGTATTATCTCAAAAACAAGTGTGAGAGTTAGCGCAGTAGTTAAGGCATGCGCAGGTTACCCTTGGGACCCAAGTTTGGATTCCTTTGGGTGTTAAAACTCATCTTTATTTATTTTCACTTCAATTCAAAAGGTAACATGTGTCACCTTTTGATTGGATTGAAAATTTATTAAATTAATTAAATTTAAATTAAAAACCATTGTGACATGTGTCACAATTTGAGTGGAGAAATAAATTTATTAAATTAAATTGAAATTAGGATCAAATTAAGAATTAAAGTTAATATTGGTGTTCTTCAAAAAAAATGTTAATATTGGTGATCAAATTGATTAATTCTAAAATCAAAGGGATTTAATCTATAAATTTAATACATGACTAGAATAAAAGATTTTAAAGTTAATACTCAAATTAATTCATTAGAAAAATTAAAAACATGATCAGGATCAAATTGCATTAAATGAAAATATAAGGAAACAAATCATACACAAGTAGTGATCAAAATGGAAAAAAACAAAGCAGGGTTCTAGCTCCGCTAATATGTAACTTTACAAGGACTCGTGCACTAATTATACCAATTTTGTTAACTGACACGTAGACACTTCCGTTATGTGTTAACGACAGGTGGCTATATTAAATTCATTTAAAAAAATCAGTGGTCATATTGATGCAAATTTGAAAATAATAATCATTTTGAGACCGAACCCATAACTATGTGGTCATTTACATAGTTTACCCTTTTTTTGAATTGATCCCTGGAATTCATTTTATCAGCAAAGATGATAATAAGGAAGTAAGGGAAGAGTGCGGGCGACGACAACTGAAAGGATCCCAACACCTTTTGGACAGAAAAACAAACCTTTGAAACATGTGACGTAACATGGAGAGAAGTCGGCTATTTGACCACGCCTTTTAACGAATATTTACCTTTTTGGTACCGTTTAATATATATTTTTTGAAGTGGTACCCTTTCAGTTGAGCTGACGAAAGGCGAGTCCTCGGGGACGCGATTTACTCGTGTTTTCGCTGAGTTGGATGCCACGTGTGGAAGACGCATCCCCGGGGACGCGCCTTTCGCCAGCTTGACTGCCACGTGTGGAAAGCATATCCCCGGGGACGCGCCTTCCATTAAATGCCATAAATGCCCCCATCCGTTTTCCCTAACTACCCCCTCCTCCCCTATATAAACCCCCTCAACCCTCCCTCATTCTTCACACCAAAATCATATTCCTCTCTTATATAACTCAAATTCTCCAACTATTTGAGTTTTAAATTTGTTATTAGTGGGAAATTTATTTTTATGTTAGTATTTTTTAAATAGTTATTATATTTTATATTAATATATTTATGTAAATATTATTTTTTTATTAAAATAATATTTATATAATTATTATTTATTTAGAATTATTAATTTTTTTGCTAATTATATTGTTTTCTCTACAGTTATAATGGAAAACGAAATGCTGTTGCGATTGGATATTGATCATATCTCCAGACATTTTAGCGATATGGTAATATTTTTATAATTAATGTTAATATTTAAATTTATTTTTATTTTAAAGTTATTATGAATTTATATTAATTTTTATTTTTTATAATGTATATTATTTAGGATACTGATCGTATTTTAGAGACTTTTATTAAAAATCCACGTATACCGACACCGGAACGTATTTTGCCATATTTGACTTCTGCCGGGTTCGGGTATATTGCAACAATTATAGGCGGTTGCAAACTCGAACCTGTCCTAATTTCTGCACTGATTGAGAGGTGGAGGCCCGAGACACACACTTTTCACCTTCCATGTGGAGATGCCACAATTACATTGGAGGATGTCTCTATGCATCTGGGGCTTCCGTCGACGGAAATATGATGTGTGGTATGGCGGATGGTGATTGGCAATCAATGTGCATTGATTATCTTGGAGCTGCTCCGCCAGAGTTTAATGGAGGTAGAATAGCTTTATCTTGGTTGAAAGCTAATTTTGAGGTTTTAAATGAAAATGCTTCAGAGGATCAAGCAAAGACATGTGCTCGGGCATATATTCTACGAATAATTGGAGGAATATTGATGCCCGACAAATCTCGCAACCAGGTGCATTGTATGTGGTTGCGGCATCTGATCAATTTTGATGAAGCTGGAAGATATAGTTGGGGCGCTGCAGTTTTGGCATTTCTCTTTAGAGAAATGTGTCGGGCAACGAATTATAAGAAAACTGCTATCGGTGGATGTCTTCTGCTTCTACAATCATGGGCGTGGTTTCGCATGCCTTTCTTATGCCCGATCGTGAATGAACCATACGTATTCCCCTTATTGTTGAGGTAATTTTCGAACTAAATTTTGATTTAAATATTTTCAATTAAATAGGGTGATATTTAGTTTATATTATATTTCATAGGTGGTTGATGAAAAGAAAGGACCATAAAAGTATACCTACTGGGTTAGAGGAAATTCGTTTACTTATTGATACGAAAGCTGGGTCTGAGGTATGTTTTTAAATTTGTTTAATTATTAACATTTTAATTTAAAATGCTAGATATAATTAGAATATTTTATTTATTTGAATTGTATATTTATATTTCAGTTTTAGTGGATACCTTATGCGAGCGATGAAGTGAAAGCTTGCATCCCACCCCACCTTAGTGGGTCATTAGAGGTATGGATATCGGTTATACCTCTTATATGTTATGCTATTATTGAGTGGCATCTAGTTGGTCGTGTGCTCCGTCAATATGGTTGTACGCAATATATTCCTGGAGCACCTAGGAATTTAGACGACGTGCATAACATAGATAGACGAGGAAAGAAAGATGTTAACTGGGTGGTGAGACACAAAGATTGGATTGCGCTTTGGGAGAACCGATATACACTGTTGGCCCCTCGACAATATTACGCTGAAACTGGTCATATGGTTACGGATAACTATATAGACTGGTTTAATGAAAATGGGAAGCCGTTTCTACTTTCGGCGAAAGCACGAGGGGTTAACATTCCTAGGCGCCGAGAAAGACGTCAACCGTCTCAATATCATCGTCACCCGACGCGTGGAAGGAGAGAAAGCGCTATCGGTTCTGCATCAGTCCCACCACAACATCCTTATCCGTCGATACCGCAGGGGTACATGCCCATCCCTCCACTTCATATGCCAAGCCCACCAGTTTATATGCCATCTCCGCAGGGTTACATTCCGAGCCCGCAGGGTTATATTCCGAGCCCTCAGGGTTACATTCCTAGCCCGCCAGGTTACATGCGTAGCCCGCAGGGTTTTATACCATATGGAGGTGCATATACGACTATGTTTAATGATCCAACATATGGTTCATATGCATCTTATTTGGCTGGTGGTACTTCTCCGCAGACACCTCAATCTTCATCTGGATCACAGACATCGATGCCAATGTTTCCACAGTTTTCACAGTTCCCGGGGAGCAGTGGGATTGTTACTAGCACTCCTCCAGGGTCGTTATTTTATACAGACCCTTCAGCGTCATCTACACCAAATGAAGAAAATGCTGCTGATGATGATAGTGAAGATGAGGAGACTGAAGAACAAGTTCCACGAAGAAATCCTCCACGAAATAGACAACCACCACCATGTGGAACTCATTCGAGAAGACGACATCGGTGATCCAGTTATATTTTAATGTTATTTAAATAGTTATATTTCAGAATTTTATGTAATTTGGTTATGTTATTTAAATGTTTCATGGTTGTTACATACATATTTTTAATGTTATTTTTTATTCACATTTAACATTAAATGTTTGATAAATGTTTTTAAAATACAAATTATATTATTCGAAATTTAAAATAAAAATAAAAATAATATTATTCGAAATTTAAAATTAAAATATAAATTATAGTATTCGAAATTTAACATTGAATTTCAACTTAATATTCCAATTGTATTCGAAATTAAAAGTTATATTCCAATTATAGTTCACAATACTTAAATTGAAATTAAATTTATCCATACATATGATTTTATCATTAACATATATATTAAAATGTATACATTAAAATCAACTTATCACTTCACATTTATTCGTAAAAACATCTCGATGCTCATTCCATACAATTTCAATGTCACAATCAACTTATCACTTCACATTTATTCAATTTATCCATAACATTTTAGCTAATTTATTCAAACTTCACATAACGTTTTAATTTAAGTTATTTTTAACTTGCTGAACTTTCAAAAGAAGTTAAATTTTGGTTATAATTTACCTGATTTACTGATATATTTAGTGTCCCCGAGGGACATGAGTGACATAATAGGGCAATGATAACATATTCTCTGACAAAATAATGGAAGGCGCGCCCCCGGGAATGCGCCTTCAAGTCCCTTGAGAAATAATAGGTACTGATATGAATAGTGTCCCCGAGGGACATGAGTGACATAATAGGGCAATGATAACATATTCTCTGACAAAATAATGGAAGGCGCGCCCCCGGGAACGCGCCTTCAAGTCCCCTGAGAAATAATAGGTACTGATATATCTAATGTCCCCGAGGGACATGAGTGATATAATAGGGTAATGATAACATATTCTCTGACAAAATAATAGAAGGCGCGCCCCCGGGAACGCGCCTTCAAGTCCCCTGAGAAATAATAGGTACTGATATATCTAGTGTTCCCGAGGGACATGAGTGACATAATAGGGCAATGATAACATATTCTCTGACAAAATAATGGAAGGCGCGCCCCCGGGAACGTGCCTTCATATGAATAGTACTCTGATTATAGACATTATTATATGCAACATATTATAAACTTTCAAAACAAACTTCAGTTCACAAGCTTTCAAATTCTCAAATTCCCAAACTCTAAATTCTCAAATTCTCTGAAAATGAGTCATCTTTCTGCTGTTGTTTTGTATGATATTGAAATTAAGGAAGCTGAAGAGGGGGTTATTTTTGAGTCAGATCATTATATCCCCTTAACCTTGAAGAGAAACATCACAATTGAGGAGTTAATCACAAAAATTTCGTTAAAGATTCGTGTAGCAGGCCAGAGAAGACTATATTCAATTCAGTACAGATTTCCTACTGAACTTTTTCCGCTCACGTATACATCATTTCAGCTTTCAAACGATGATGATGTTTCTATGATGGTTGATGCTCATATGGGGAGTTCACAATCTCTTATTGAAATGTATGCCACTTTTATTGAGGTTCGTACAACTCGTGGTCTCTCATATTCCTCTCACTTTGGCATTGCATATCAAGCTGATCAAGTTGATAGCCCGACACAACTGATCTGTAATGATTTCACATCATTAATGGCGGATCCAACGCCAAATACCATGCCATCAAGTTCAATAGGAAGGCATTCAACTACAACTGCTTATAATCTCAACCCACGTGGCTTCACCAATAATCCATATGGCAACGTCTCTTCTACTTCAAGGGGCAGACATTCATCTGCCAATGTTTTCGACTTACATATGGAAATGCCAATGAGACGACAGTCTATTCACATCCCACATGATACAATGGCCTCAAGTTCAAGGGGAGGACACGCAAGCGGGAACTTATTTGACCTCAACATTGGATTATCGGAGGAACCCTTATCTCCACCAGAAGAACCTCTTCGGGAGCCAGGTGCAGATGGTGCTGAAACGAGATTATTCGTTGAACCTGACTCACCACAGTTTAACGTACATTCAGATAATGACGAGGATGACGTTCCGATAAATACAACACCAGCCGAACTTCCTGCAAATATGTATGAGGCTGATTATGATGCAATGTATGAGCCTGAATTTCCAGAGCTTCCTGATGTTGGCAACTATGGACTTCAATCATTAGTCAATGACGGTAATTTACATATTGGAGTGGAGTTCGCATCGAAGGAGGAAGCAATGATGGCAATAAAGAGTTACAATATTCGTAACTCAGTTAAGTCCCGAGTTGATCGATCTAACACGGAGAAATATGTCTGCTACTGCGTCCAACATGACAACAGATGTCAATGGATGGTCCGTGTATCAAAGAGGAAGAGGAAGAACAACTTATGGGAACTAACCAAATACAACGGTCCTCATACATGTTGTGCAACAGGTATAAACCAGGATCATCCCAACTTGGACTTCAACATTATTTGTCAAGCAATCATGCCCATTGTGAAGTAAAGCTCTCATATAGCTGTTGCAGTGTTGATTTCTGCTATACAGTCACAATATGGGTACACTGTCTCATATAAAAAAGCGTGGTTGGCAAAACAGAATGACATTTGCAAACTTCATGGCGAATGGGATTCCTCTTACAACGAGCTGCCCAGTTGGTTTCATGTTGTGCAAAGACTTAATCCCGGGACAATTGTTGAGTTCAAAACTCAACATCATTACGTGAATGATCGAATGGTTCGCGATCGCTGCCAATTTTACCGTGTCTTTTGGACTTACCCTCAGTGTATTAATGCAGTCAAGTACTGTAAACTAGTTGTCCAAATTGATGGTACTTTCTTGTATGGGAAATACAAGCAAGTTTTATTATTGGCTGTGGTCCAAGATGGAAACCACAATATTCTTCTTGTTGCGTTTGCCCTCGTTCAAGGAGAAGACACTGAGTCTTGGGCTTTTTTCCTTAAAAATTTACGTTTACATGTTGTCACCAGGGAACGAGTATGCATTATTTCAGACCGAGGAGCCGGGATAAAAGCAGCAATGGACTCTTTGGGTACAATGTATAGACCTCCACATGTTCAACATCGTTATTGTGTCCGTCATATTTCTGCAAACTATTACGGAAAATACAAGAAGAACGATGAACGTCAGTTAGTCGTGCGGATGGGTATGTTACTTTTTCCCAATTTTTCTATCAATTTCTTATTACTTATTTATACTTCATATTAACTATTACATATTCCTAATGGCTTAGGTTACGAACTCTTACCTCAAAGGTTTGAGTCGATGCTACAAGAGTTGTTTGGCAAAAATAAGAAGGGGTGCGAGTACATTATGGACATCAGCAAAGAAATGTGGACAAATGCATATGACGGGGGGTATCGCTATGGTCATATGACAACAAACTTGGCTGAAGCAATAAATTCAACCTTAAAGGGGGCGCGTCATTTACCAGTCACGGCGTTGGTTAAAAAGACTTATTTTCGTTTGGGTCAACTCTTTGCAAAGCTCGGTGGACAAGCTCTTACTTGGATGCAAAACGGACATATTTACCACCCAAGACTAGTAGTTGATTTACAGAAAAAAATGGCTGCATCAAATGGGATGTTAGTTACAAATTTTTCTCGCACCCGTGAATTGTTTCATGTAACCGAAATGCCACGTCCGCTGCAAGGGATTGGAGCTAACTCTTTCAGAGTTAATCTGCAAGAGAGGTGGTGCGATTGTGGTTTCTTTCAAGCACTCAAATATCCATGCTCTCATGTCATTGCTGCTTGCTCACATTCGCATTTGGACTACAAAATTTATGTTGATCCCGTATACCAACTTTCACAAGTATTCAAGGTATATGAATTTGAGTTTCCGCCCATAGGAAACGAAAGAGACCCAAATGAGATTCAAACTTGGCTTACAATTGTACCAGATCCATTGCTATTGAGGGACTCAGGTCGTCCAAAATCTACTAGAATACATTGTGATATGGATATTCGGGAGAAGTCAACAGAACAAAAACGATGTGGGCATTGTAGAAACATCGGACACAATAGAAAAAAATGTCCAGCTCTGTTATCATCATATAACCGTTAACTCTTATGTAATTAATATTGTATTTAAATGAATGTTTTTGTTTCTAATAATTTAATGTTATTGCATTTATATAATTTGTCAATGTATGTACACCTAAATAATTTTTTTTAACTTTTAAATACATAAATATTTTAATATATTTATTTAATATAATAATTAATATTATTAGTTATAATTTTTTTTAAAATAATAATAATTCCACCTTCTAAGTAGAGAAAAATATTAAATTAAACAAATTAAAAGTTATTAAAAAATTTATGTATTCGATGACACATTTCATGTTCTGATTGGAGGATTAAATTTATTAAATTAAATTTTCAATAAGACTAATTTCATAAAATATGTAAGTCTTAAAGATTAAATATGTAATTATACTAATTTATTAACTTATGCATCAATATTTTCGTTAAATATTGATAAGAGATGACTAGATTGATAACATTTAAATAATTAACTGATAAAATTAATAAATCGATAATCAAAATCAAAAATAATAATATAACCATTTGTGTAATATTATAATTTCATATATTTTTCCTATAACTACAATAAAGTCAAAACTGGTTTTCATATATTGTTATATCATATTAATGTAGATAATTCACTCCACCTTTAACAAATATTAACAAAATATATTTGATAATTCTTACATTATAATCGAAACACTTTACATAATATATTATTAATTTATAATAATAATAAAAATAAAATATTTATTATTAAACAAAATACGTGGCAGTCGAGCTGACGAAAGGCGCGTCCCCGGGGATGCGTCTTCCACACGTGGCATCTAACTCAGCGAAAACACGGGTAAAGCGCGTTCCCGGGGACGCGTCTTTCGCCAGCTCAGTCGAAAGGGTGCCACTTCGAGAAATATATATTAAACGGTGCCAAAAAAATAAATTTTTATTAAAGGCATGTCAGTTTGGTCAAATAACCAGTAAAGTCGCCATCCTTAGGTTGCTCGGCTAGCTGCACGGCTTTTTTACCCCACTGACACCGTTTATTTTTATTTTTACTTTTCTAACACCGTTCGACCAATATTTCCAAAACTAGCACCCTTTCTGCTGAGTTGGCAAAGGCGCGTCCCCGGGGGCGCGCTTTACCCGTGTTTTCGCTGAGTTGGATGCCACGGTGAAAGGCGCGTCCCCTGGGACGCGCCTTTGCCATATCAGCAGACACGTGTGGAAGGCGCATCCCCGGGGACGCGCCTTCCATTAAATGTCATTAATGCCCCCATCCGTTTTTCCTAACTACCCCTCCTCCTCCCCTATATAAACCCCCTCAACCCTCACTCATTCTTCACACCAAAATCATCTTCTCCTCTCTATATAACTCAAATTCTCCAACTATTTGAGTTTTAAATTTGTTATTAGTGGTAAGAAATTTATTTTTATGTTAGTATTTTTTTAAATAGTTATTATTTTTTATATTAATATATTTATGTAAATATTATTTTATTATTAAAATAATATTTATATAATTATTATTTATTTAGAATTATTAATTTTTTTGCTAATTATATTGTTTTGTCTACAGTTATAATGGAAAACGAAATGCTGTTGCGATTGGATAATGATCATATCTCCAGACATTTTAGCGATATGGTAATATTTTTTATAATTAATGTTAATATTTAAATTTATTTTTATTTTAAAGTTATTATGAATTTATATTAATTTTTACTTTTTATAATATATATTATTTAGGATGCTGATCGTATTTTAGAAACTTTTATTAAAAATCCACGTATACCGACACCGGAACGTATTTTGCCATATTTGGCTTCTGCTGGGTTCGGGTATATTGCAACAATTATAGGCGGTTGCAAACTCGAACCTGTCCTAATTTCTGCACTGATTGAGAGGTGGAGGCCCGAGACACACACTTTTCACCTTCCATGTGGAGAGGCAACAATTACGTTGGAGGATGTCTCTATGCATCTGGGGCTTCCCGTCGACGGAAATATGATGTGTGGTATGGCGGATGGTGATTGGCAATCAATGTGCATTGATTATCTTGGAGCTGCTCCGCCAGAGTTTAATGGAGGTAGAATAGCTTTATCTTGGTTGAAAGCTAATTTTGAGGTTTTAAATGAAAATGCTTCAGAGGATCAAGCAAAGGCATGTGCTCGGGCATATTCTACGAATAATTGGAGGAATATTGATGCCCGACAAATCTCGCAACCAGGTGCATTGTATGTGGTTGCGGCATCTGATCGATTTTGATGAAGCTGGAAGATATAGTTGGGGTGCTGCAGTTTTGGCATTTCTCTTTAGAGAAATGTGTCGGGCGACGAATTATAAGAAAACTGCTATCGGTGGATGTCTTCTGCTTCTACAATCATGGGCGTGGTTCCGCATGCCTTTCTTATGCCCGATCGTGAAGGAACCATACGTATTCCCCTTATTGTTGAGGTAATTTTCGAACTAAATTTTGATTTAAATATTTTCAATTAAATAGGGTGATATTTAGTTTATATTATATTTCATAGGTGGTCGATGAAAAGAAAGGACCATAAAAGTATACCTACTGTTTTAGAGGAAATTCGTTTACTTATTGATACGAAAGCTGGGTCTGAGGTATATTTTTAAATTTGTTTAATTATTAATATTTTAATTTAAAATGTTAGATATAATTAGAATATTTTATTTATTTGAATTGTATATTTATATTTCAGTTTCAGTGGATACCTTATGCGAGCGATGAAGTGAAAGCTTGCATCCCACCCCACCTTAGAGGGTCATTAGAGGTATGGATATCGGTTATACCTCTTATATGTTATGCTATTATTGAGTGGCATCCAGTTGATCGCGTGCTCCGTCAGTATGGTTGTACGCAATATATTCCTGAAGCTCCTAGAAATTTAGACGACGTGCATAACATAGATAGACGGGGAAAGAAAGATGTTAACTGGGTGGTGAGACACAGAGATTGGATTGCGCTTTGGGAGAACCGATATACACTGTTGGCCCCTCGACAATATTACGCTGAAACTGGTCATATGGTTACGGATAACTATATGGACTGGTTTAATGAAATGGGAAGCCGTTTCTACTTTCGGCGGAAGCACGAGGGGTTAACATTCCTAGGCGCCGAGAAAGACGTCAACCGTCTCAATATCATCGTCCCCCGACGCGTGGACGGAGAGAAGGCGCTACCGGTTCTGCATCAGTCCCACCACAACATCCTTATTCGTCGATGCCGCAGGGGTACATGCCCAGCCCTCCACTTCATATGCCAAGCCCACCAGTTTATATGCCATCTCCGCAGGGTTACATTCCGAGCCCGCAGGTTACATTCCTAGCCCGCCAGGTTACATGCCTAGCCCGCCAGGTTACATGCCTAGCCCGCAGGGTTTATACCATATGGAGGTGCATATACGACTATGTTTAATGATCCAGCATATGCTTCATATGCATCTTATTTGGCTGGTGGTGCTTCTCCGCAGACACCTCAATTCATCTGGATCACATACATCGATGCCAATGTTTCCACAGTTTCCACAGTTCCCGGGGAGCGGTGGGATTGTTACTAGCACTCCTCCAGGGTCGTTATTTTATACAGGCCCTTCAGCCCCTTCAGCGTCATCTGCACCAAATGAAGAAATGCTGCTGATGATGATAGTGAAGATGAGGAGACTGAAGAACAAGTTCCACGAAGAAATCCTCCACGAAATAGGCAACCACCGCCATGTGGAACTCATTCGAGACGACGACATCGGTGATCCAGTTATATTTAATGTTATTTAAATAATTAAATTTCAGAATTTTATGTAATTTGGTTATGTTATTTAAATGTTTCATGGTTGTTACATACATATTTTTTTATGTTATTTTTTATTCACATTTAACATTAAATGTTTGATAAATGTTTTTAAAATACAAATTATATTATTCGAAATTTAAAATAAAAATAAAAATAATATTATTCAAATTTAAATTTAAAATATAATTATAGTATTCGAAATTTAACATTAAATTTCAACTTAATATTCCAATTGTATTCGAAATTAAAAGTTATATTCCAATTATAGTTCACAATACTTAATTGAAATTAAAGGACTCCATACATATGATTTTATCATTAACATATATATTAAAACGTATACATTAAAATCAACTTATGTTGAGTTCATCGATCGACGTAATCAACCAAGAGGGGGGTGAATTGGCAATTTATTCAATGTCACATTTCAATGCTCATTCCATACAATTTCAATGTCACAATCAACTTATCACTTCACATTTATTCAATTTATCAATAACATTTTATCTAATTTATTCAAACTTCACATAACGTTTTAATTTAAGTTATTCTTAACTTGTTGAACATTCAAAAGAAGTTAAATTTAAGTTATTCCCGAGGGACATGAGTGACATAATAGGGCATGATAATATTCTCTGACGAAATAATGGAAGGCGCGTCCCCGGGAACGCGCCTTCACGTGAATAGTGAAATAATAGGTACTGATATATCTAGTGACCCCGAGGGACATGAATGACATAATAGGGCAATGATAATATTCTCTGACGAAATAATGGAAGGCGCGCCCCCGGGAGCGCGCCTTCACGTGAATAGTGAAATAGTAGTACTGATATATCTAGTGTCCCCGAGGGACATGAATGACATAATAGGGCAATGATAATATTCTCTGACGAAATAATGGAAGGCGCGCCCCCGGGAACGCGCCTTCACGTGAATAGTGAAATAATAGGTACTGATATATCTAGTGTCCCCGAGGGACATGAATGACATAATAGGGCAATGATAATATTCTCTGACGAAATAATGGAAGGCGCGCCCCCGGAACGTGCCTTCACGTGAATAGTGAAATAATAGGTACTGATATATCTAGTGTCCCCGAGGGACATGAATGACATAATAGGGCAATGATAATATTCTCTGACGAAATAATGGAAGGCGCGCCCCCGGAACGCGCCTTCACGTGAATAGTGAACCGATTATAGAAACTATTATATGCAACGTATTATAAACTTTCAAAACAAACTTCAGTTCACAATCTTTCAAATTCTCAAATTCCCAAACTCTAAATTCTCAAATTCTCTGAAAATGAGTCGTCTTTCTGCTGTTGTTTTGTATGATGGAGAAATTAAGGAAGCTGAAGAGGGGTTGTTTTTGAGTCAGATCATTATATCCCCTTAACCTTGAAGAGAAACATCACAATTGAGGAGTTAATCACAAAAATTTCGTTAAAGATTCGTGTAGCAGGCCAGAGAAGACTATCTTCACTTCAATACAGATTTCCTACTGAACTTTTTCCGCTCACGTATACATCATTTCAGCTTTCAAACGATGATGATGTTTCTATGATGGTTGATGCTCATATGGGGAGTTCACAATCTCTTATTGAAATGTATGCCACTTTTATTGAGGTTCGTGTAACTCGTGGTCTCTCATATTCCTCTCACTTTGGCATTGCATATCAAACTGATCAAGTTGATAGCCCGACACAACTTATCTGTAATGATTTCACATCATTAATGGCGGATCCAACGCCATATACCATGCCATCAAGTTCAATAGGAAGGCATTCATCTGCAACTGCTTATGATCTCACCCACGTGGCTTCACCAATAATCCATATGGCAACATCTCTTCTACTTCAAGAGGCAGACATTCATCTGCCAATATTTTCGACTTACATATGGAAATGCCAACGAGACGACAGTCTATTCACATCCCACATGATACAATGGCCTCAAGTTCAAGGGGAGGACACGCAAGCGGAACTTATTTGACCTCAACATTGGATTATCGGAGGAACCCTCATCTCCACCAGAAGAACCTCTTCGGGAGCCAGGTGCAGATGGTGCTGAAACGGGATTATTCGTTGAACCTGACTCACCACAGTTTAACGTACATTCTGATGATGACGAGGATGACGTTCCGATAAATACAACACCAGCCGAACTTCCTGCACATATGTATGAGGCTGATTATGATGCAATGTATGAGCCTGAATTTCCAGATCTTCCTGATGTTGGAAACTATGGACTTCAATCATCAGTCAATGACGGTAATTTACATATTGGAATGGAGTTCGCATCGAAGGAGGAAGCAATGATGGCAATAAAGAGTTACAATATTCGTAACTCAGTTCAGTCCCGAGTTGATCGATCTAACACGGAGAAATATGTCTGCTACTGCGTCCAACGTCACAACGGATGTCAATGGATGGTCCGTGTATCAAAGAGGAAGAGGAAGAACAACTTATGGGAACTAACCAGATACAACGGTCCTCATACATGTTGTGCAACAGGTATAAACCAGGATCATCCCAACTTGGACTCCAACATTATTTGTCAAGCAATCATGCCCATTGTGAAGCAAAGCTCTCATATAGCTGTTGCAGTGTTGATTTCTGCTATACAGTCCCAATATGGGTACACTGTCTCATATAAAAAAGCGTGGTTGGCAAACAGAATGCCATTTGCAAACTTCATGGCGAATGGGATTCCTCTTACAACGAGCTGCCCAGTTGGTTTCATGTTGTGCAAAGACTTAATCCCGGGACAATTGTTGAGTTCGAAACTCAACATCATTACGTGAATGATCGAATGGTTCGCGATCGCTGCCAATTTTACCGAGTCTTTTGGACTTACCCTCAGTGTATTAATGCAGTCAAGTACTGTAAACCAATTGTCCAAATTGATGGTACTTTCTTGTATGGGAAATACAAGCAAGTTTTATTATTGGCTGTGGTCCAAGATGGAAACCGCAATATTCTTCCTGTTGCGTTTGCCCTCGTTCAAGGAGAAGACACTGAGTCTTGGCTTTTTTCCTTAAAAATTTACGTTTACATGTTGTCACCAGGGAACGAGTATGCATTATTTCAGACCGAGGAGCCGGGATAAAAGCAGCAATGGACTCTTTGGGTACAATGTATAGACCTCCACATGTTCAACATCGTTATTGTGTCCGTCATATTGCTGCAAACTATTACGGAAAATACAAGAAGAACGATGAACGTCAGTTAGTCGTGCGGATAGGTATGTTACTTTTTCCCAATTTTTCTATCAATTTCTTATTACTTATTTATACTTCATATTAACTATTACATATTCCTAATGACTTAGGTTACGAACTCTTACCTCAAAGGTTTGAGTCGATGCTACAAGAGCTGTTTGGCAAAAATAAGAAGGGGTGCGAGTACATTATGGACATCAGCAAAGAAATGTGGACAAATGCATATGACGGGGGGTATCGCTATGGTCATATGACAACAAACTTGGCTGAAGCAATAAATTCAACCTTAAAGGGGGCGCGTCATTTACCAGTCACGGCGTTGGTCAAAACGACTTATTTTCGTTTGGGTCAACTCTTTGTAAAACTCGGTGGACAAGCTCTTACTTGGATGCAAAACGGACATATTTACCACCCAAGACTAGTAGCCGATTTACAGAAAAAAATGGCTACATCAAATGGGATGTTAGTTACAAATTTTTCTCGCACCCGTGAATTGTTTCGTGTAACCGAAATGCCACGTCCGCTGCAAGGGATTGAAGCTAACTCTTTCAGAGTTAATCTGCAAGAGAGGTGGTGCGATTGTGGTTTCTTTCAAGCACTCAAATATCCATGCTCTCATGTCATTGCTGCTTGCTCACATTCGCATTTGGACTACAAAAATTATGTTGATCCCGTATACCAACTTTCACAAGTTTTCAAGGTATATGAATTTGAGTTTCCGCCATAGGAAACGAAAGAGACCCAAATGAGATTCAAACTTGGCTTACAATTGTCCCAGATCCATTGCTATTGAGGGACTCAGGTCGTCCAAAATCTACTAGAATACATTGTGATATGGATATTCGGGAGAAGTCAACAGAACAAAAACGATGTGGGCATTGTAGAAACATCGGGCACAATAGAAAAAATGTCCAGCTCTGTTATCATCATATAACCGTTAACTCTTATGTAATTAAAGTTTTTAAATGAATGTTTTTATTTCTAATAATTTAATGTTATTGCATTTATATAATTTGTCAATGTATGTACACCTAAATTTTTTTTTAACTTTTAAATACATAAATATATTTAATATATTTATTTAATATAATATTTAATATTAGTTATAATTTTTACATTATAATCGAAACATTTTACATAATATAATCGAAACATTTTACAATATATTATTTATAATAATAATAAAAATAAACTATTTATTATAAAACAAAATACGTGTCTGCTGAGTTGGCAAAGGCGCGTCCCCGGGGACGCGCCTTTCACACGTGGCATCCAACTCAGCGAAAACACGGGTAAAGCGCGCCCCCGGGGACGCGCCTTTGCCAACTCAGCAGAAAGGGTGCTAGTTTTGGAAATATTGGTCGAACGGTGTTAGAAAAGTAAAAATAAAAACAAACGGTGTCAGTGGGGTAAAATCACCTAGCTGCACACCTCAGCCACACACGTCTCCATTTCAAGCAGCCCACTCATGGTTTTTATGGGCAACGCCCTTTTCTACCACCATTGTTTTCTAGTATCCCACTACCCTTGTTATTGCATGGCATAATTATGCATGTTAACCTCATATATTGTATTGCTGAAAGTGAAATATTAGGATATTGGGAGATTTTTAAAATTGTGAAGGTTGTGGCTACGGCGTCACCTAATGATAATAGATATGACCAATTAATTAGGCTTACGGTTAGAGACAAAAAAATATCTAACAAGCCCCCCCATCAACACATGCTACGGTCGGTAACCGTTTTGCAACGTGGCAATATTTTTTTGTTGCCCTCTTGGTCATAAGTTTCGTTTTGACTAATTCAGACCGACCTGAGTTGCACATCTAATTTTGGTAGGTTTTCGTTTTGACTAATTCAGACCGACCTGAGTTGCACATCTAGTTTTGGTAGGTGAGTCTTCCAGCAGAGATTTTCTACATACACAATGACTCAAACTCGATATTTATTTAAGAGATATCAAGTTGCTTACCACTTGAACCACTCCGTCAGTACAATGTGGTAATATTTTGAATTTGTCTTTATTAAATTTTAGATAGTAGTATTACATAGTTTTATAATAAGAAAAATTATTTCTAATCTAATTTGTTTTATTTATGATGTTAAAATTTAAACTTTATCTTATATAAAAAATTAATAATTTATCTCATTAGAGTTAAATTATGAGTTAATTCTATGTAATTTTGATTAAAATAATAATCAATTTTTTGAATAATAACTTAGTTAATCACAAATAAAAAATAAAAATATTGAAAATTTATTTTAAAAACAAAATAATTCAAAGTTTTATAAAAACATTAAAAAGATAATTTTATTGTCACTTCTACTACATTTTATTCTATGCACTTTGATCCGTCAATAAAGCCTAACAAATATTGGCAAAGGATGAAGTTTTGGTTTCTCGACTCTTATGCCTTTTCAGAGTTTTAGAGAAAATTGGGGAGGTGGCTTATCGCCTAAGATTACCAGACCATTCACGATTGCGCCCGGTGTTCCACGTGAACCTTTTGAAGAAAAGGGGCGATTTTTCCGATATATCACCGGTGAACAATATATTTCCCGATCTAACATTGGTCATATTATATTTTCCGATCTAACACACTTAGCAGTAAAGCGTGCCCCATGCACCGCGCTATACGATGATTTGGCCGTCACGTGGGGTATAGCGCGCCCCTTGCACCGCGCTATACGGTGATATGACATACACGTGGGTATAGCGCGGCCCCTGTAGCGCGCTATACGCCACGTAGGGGTATAGAACGGGGCAGGTACCGCGACATACCTTTACTCCTGACATAATTTTATATAGAGTGGGGCAGGTACCGCGTTTTGTATAACTTTCCCTATAAATATCATTCTCCGCCGGTTAAGTTTCTCACATCTCTCCTCTCAACTTATAAATTAATACAACAATTCTGTCAATGAGTCAATAATTCTGGCAATCTTCTCATATTTTATTTAGAAGTTCGTGCGATTTTTCGTTATAAGGTAATTTTGTTATAATTTTTTTATTATATTTATTGTTTATTATGATTATTTGAAAAAAAATATTATACTAATTATTTTCAATTAATTTTTGTGTTTGTAAAATTGGAAAGCGGGAGCATACGTCGAAATAGTTTTGCGGTGCATGTAATAATATTAAATTATATTATTTAATTTATTTACGTTGATGTGTAAAAATTTTATTGTGTTATATGTTCGTTCATATATAATTTATTAAATCAGGTTTGTTTCATTTATTTTTTTTGCAGATATAATAGTGCCGCACTTTTAAACTCAAATAATGACGCGACTTTCAGCTATTGTTTATTATGATGGTGAAATTGGAGAAGATGAAACCGGCGTTGTTTTCGTATCAAATGAGCGTGTTAAAATATCATTCAAGAGAAACATAACTCTTGAGGAGCTGATAATAAAGATTTCGAGGAAGATTCATGTTGGAAGTAGTAGAAGAGTGTCGTCGTTGCAATATAGATTTCCAACATCATTGTTGCCATTAACTTATACAGCGTTCGAACTTTCGAACAATGATGATGTTGAAATGATGGTTGAAGCTCAAAGTAATTATTCAGACGCCGCTATTGAGATGTATGTACATTTTGTTCAAGTGCGTGCTGTTCGGGGTCAATCATTAAGCTCCCACTATGGGCTGACTGAACAAGTTGACAACCCAACGACAGTAATGTGTAATGATTTTAATGCCATAATGGGGAGACATTCATCCGCAACTCCTTACGATATGTACCGAGGTAGGTCGACGAACAATCCGTATGACAACATCGCATCCAGTTCAAGGGGAAGGCATTCATCTGCAAATCCCTTTGACCTTAATATAGAGATGCCATCGACGTAACCATCTGTGCAGTTTCCATTTGAAGCGATGGCTTCAAGCTCTAGCGGAAGGCATTCGACTGCGAGCTTTTTCGATCTCAATGTCGATATGCCTTCCATTTCAAGGGGAAGGTGTGCAAGTAGTAGGTTCTACGACCTAAATGTGGAGAGCATGGAGGAATCATCATCTCCACCAGAAGAATCGCTTCATGAGCCTGGTGCGGATGGTGCTGAGACTGGACTATTCATTCACCCCAGAATCACCGCAATTCAACTCCGATGATGATGAAGTTCCAGGAAATATGGCACAAACTGACCCTCCTGCACACACATGTATGAAGCTGATTATGGTGCAATGTACGGGCCAGAATTTGCGAATATGCCTCATCTCAGTGACTATGGGTATTACTCATCAATAAATAATGGTGAGTTATCTTTAGGCATGGAGTTTTTAAGCAAAGAAGAAGCGATGATGGCTATCAAAAATTACAATATCTGTAATTCTGTTCAGTCCAGAGTAGATCGCTCCACGACCGAAAATTATGTATGCTACTGTGCCCAGCGTGAAAACGGATGCAATTGGATGGTTCGCGTATCGAAGAGGAAGAGGAAAAACAACAGATGTGACCTAACAGTATACAACGGTCCTCACACATGTTGTGCTGGAGGGGTCAACCAAGATCATCCCAACTTGGACTCTGAAGTGATATGCCAAGCCATCATGCCCATGGTCAAAGCAAGCTCTCATATAGCTGTTGCAGTGTTGATTTCAGCTATACAATCGCAGTATGGGTACATTGTCCTCCTATAAAAAAAGCTTGGTTGGCAAAACAAAATGCCATTTTCAAACTTCATGGCGAATGGGATGCATCTTACAACGAACTTCCAGGTTGGTTTAGGCTGGTGCGGATGTTGAATCCTGGGACAATTGTGGACTTCGAAACCTCCTATGCATACCATAATGATCGAGTTCTTCGCGATCGATGCCAATTCTATCGGGTTTTTTGGAGTTACCCACAGTGCGTTAATGCTATCAAATACTGCAAGCCTGTGGTCCAGATCGACAGGACTTTCTTTTATGGGAAATACAAGCAAGTTTTATTATTGACAGTTGTCCAAGATGGCAATCGCAACATTCTTCCAGTTGCTTTTGCTCTTGTTGAAGGAGAAGATACAACTTCTTGGGCTTTTTTCCTCCGAAATTTACGGGCACATGTTATCACGAGGGAAAACATCTGTGTCATTTCAGATCGCGGAGCTGGGATCAAACCAGCAATGGAGTCTTTGGGTCCAATGTGACAACCACCCTTTGTCCAACATAGGTATTGTCTTCGACACATTGTCGCGAACTACCATGGAAGGTACAAGAAGAATGATGAGCGTCAATTAATTGTGCGCATGGGTAAGTGAAACTTAGCAAGTTTATTTTCTTTCGATCGTTTTAATTTTGCAAAGACAACAAGTTAGTAAGTTATACATTTTTTTGATCAGGTTACGAACTACTTCCTCGAACGTTTGAATCAATGTTTCAAGAGTTGCGGGCGAAGAACGAGGAAGGATATGATTACATCAGCCTCATCGATAAAGAAATGTGGACGAACGCATATGATGGTGGATATCGATATGGACACATGACGACCAACTTGGCAGAGGCAATCAATTCAACCTTAAAGGGTGCACGTCACTTACCAGTAGCGGCTTTGGTAAAGACTACATATTTTCGTTTGGGAGCGCTTTTTGCGAAGCTCGGGGGACAAACTCAAACCTGGATGCAAGACGGTCATATCTATCACCCTAGATTAGTTGCAGATCTATAGAAAAAAATTACTGCATCAAATGGAATGTCTGTAACAAGCTTCTCTAGAAGGCATGAAATGTTTCGTGTCACAGAGTTGTCGCGACCTCTTCAAGGGATTGAAGCTGTGTTGTTAAGAGTAAATCTAAGGGACAGAACGTGCGACTGCGGGTTTTTTCAAGCTCTGAAGTATCCATGCTCTCATATGATAGCAGCTTGCTCGCATACACGTCAAGACTATAACCATTTTGTGGATCCCATATACCTACTATCTGAAGTTTTTAAGGTATACGAATTTGAGTTTCCCCCCATAGGTAATGACAAAGACCCTGATGAGGTTTAAGATTGGCTTCCGATTGTACCAAATCCGAGTTTATTGAGGGAGCATGGTCGTCCAAAATCCAATCGAATTCATTGCGATATGGATATT
The DNA here is from genome assembly GCF_006381635.1 of Hibiscus syriacus. Lineage (NCBI taxonomy): Eukaryota > Viridiplantae > Streptophyta > Magnoliopsida > Malvales > Malvaceae > Hibiscus > Hibiscus syriacus. The sequence goes on along the minus strand of NW_024063057.1, from coordinate 68,367 downwards.
AGAGAAAGATCTAGACAAGACAGAAGATGTGGGCATTGTAGAAATCCAGGACACACTAGAAAAACATGTCCACTTCTGTTGTCATCAAGTAACAATTGATGAGGAAATGATGTATTTTATTATCAAATAATAATTCTTGTACTTTAATTTGCATTTACTTCAAGTTAATGTCATTTGATAATCACCGATGAAGATTTAAAAAACAAACACAATCATTAAATTTTAACAAAACTAATAACAATAAGTATTAAATGGTAAATGATAACCAAATTATAATAACTGATATTAAATGGTAATAAACAAAACAAACTGAAATACATTAAAAAAGTCCAACAAATTTAACAAAATAAAGTAAGTATTAAATGAGAAATAATAAAAAAAATTACAATTTAACAAAATAAAGTAAATACAAATATAATTAAAAAAAATCTATCGATGCCTACGACGCGAATGTGTTTCGCAGGGCGGTGGCTGTCGGTCTTGAGGAGGATTTCTTCGTATCACTTGTTCTGACTCCTCGCTGTCATCATCATCACCATCGTCATCGTCGTCGTCGTCGTCATCGTCGTCATCGTCGTCGTTTTCATCGTCGTCGTCGTCTTGCGCAGGTACATTAGGTTGATGAGGAGCTGATGACGATGAAACACCTCCGTAGAATAAGGACCCTGGAGGTGTATGACTGATTATCCCACCGGCCTACGAAAACTGGGAAAACTCATAAAACCTAGACATCGCTGAGTGTGAAAACTGTACAGGAGACGGTGTCTGTGCTGCGGCCATGTGTAATGAGGCTGAACCCGCTAAATATCTAGCATATGAACCCCATGTCGGATCTGCAAACATAGACCCATAATAGCCTCCAGGAGGGGTCATCTGTGACGGTGGCGGGGTCATAAAACAAGGTGAAGGCGACGGCATCTGGTAATAGAAAGGCGATGGCGGCATCATATATGGCTGCGGCATCATATATGGCTGCGGTGGCTGCTGGGAAGATCATGCTTGTACAGTTGAGGATGAACCGGAAGCACCTGCTCTCCGTCCACGAGTCGGGGGACGATGGTACTGTGTCGGTGAACGTCTCTGTCGACGTCGTGGAAATGTATGCCCTCGTGCATCCTCGGGAAGTATAAACGATTTCCCGTTACTGTTGAACCACTCATAATAATCCTCAGCATACATCAAGAGGTCATAAAAAATGGGCTCTCTACGGGGAAGGCGCCGATGTCGATCCTCTCACAACACGACCCACCCATGATGCCTCACTATCCAATCTGTATTTGTCTTGCCGCGTCTATCTAAGCTATGCAACTCGTCCATATTGCGAGGTGCTTCCGGAATTGGTTGAAAACAACCAAACTGCCGGAGCACGCAATCAGTGGAGAGCCACTCGACGGTCGCATAACAGATCAAAGGGACCATCGCCATCCAAACATCTAATGGACCCCTCAACTCAGGTGGGATCACCGCCCTCACATCATCAATAGAATATGACACTCATTCAAACTAAAACAAATAATATATAATTTTTATCAAAATAATAATCAAATTATATAACTATAATCTAAAATCGATTTTTAAACATTAAAATTCATACCCGTGTGCCAGCCTTCTAATCGATTAGCACCCTAATCTTTTCTAAATCATTAGATAGCTCCTAATGATTTTTCCTATCAGTAGACCACCTATTCAGGACAAAAATTTGTTATACGCTGTATAAAATTATTAATATACAAAATCAGTTTTATAATTACCTCAGAAGTAGTGAAAATATGAATGGGTTCTTCACAACGGGACATAAAAAGGGCAATCGATACCATGCCCAAGACTGTAGCAACAGGAGACATCCGCCGATAGCATTACGCCTGTAGTCAGTGGCTCCACACATCTCCCTGTACGGCAAAGCCAAAAATGCCGAGCCCCAACTGAATGATCTGGCGAGACGAAAGTCGCTAAGATGTCGCAACCACATGTAGTGAACTAGGTTGCGCGATTTATCTGGCATCAGCAACCCTCCTATCAGCTGCAGTATGCATGCCCGTGCATACATCTTAACCTCATCCTCAGAGGCGTCTGCGCTCAACTCCCGAAAATTGGCATCTAACCAATTTAACGGTATCCTACCTCCGATAAAATTTTCTGGGACACGTCCTAGACTATCCCGACACAAAGTAGTCCAAGAACCGGAAGCTATCCCCGATATCACATCTCCATCCACCGGAAGCCCCAGGTGCATAGAAACATCCTCAAGCGTGATCGTGCACTCTCCGCACGGAAGATGGAATGTGTGGGTCTCCGGCCTCCACCGCTCAACTAAGGCAGAAATCAAGTCTGGCTCTATCTTACAGTGACCCTGATATCTACCTATATAACCGAATCCAGCCTCTACTAAATACGGCAAGACACGACTATGTATCACTAACTTAAGATTCCTAATAAAAGGATCTAACACACGGTCATTCTCCTAAAAATAAATAATTACAAAAATTAATTCTTAATCTAATAATAATGCATTAAATGAATCAACTAATTATTACTAATAGTTTAAATTAAATTAAAACGTTAAAATGTTACCGTATCAGCAAAGTGTCGAGATATTTAATTTTTAATCTAATAATCATGCATTAAATAAATAACTAAATATTACTAATAATTTAAATTAAATTAAAACGTTAAAATGTTACAGGATCAGCAAAGTGTAGAGATATAAAATTTCCATCCGAGCGAAGTAGACTGCCTTCCATTATATATCTGCAAAAGAATTATATTAGTAAAATATTAAATAAAGTAAAAATATAATAGTAAAAATATTATAAAATATACCTTAAAAAGAGAGTATTTGAGAGAAACTTAGAGAATTTGGTGTGATAAAAGTGATTGAGGATGAGGGTATTTATAGGGAGGATGGGGACGTGAGGGGGGTAATTAGGGGTATAGCGCGCCACCTACACCGCGCTATACCCCACGTGTCAGATATCCAGGTATAGCGTGCTTTAGGGGCCGCGCTATACCCACGTGTATGCCAGATCACCGTATAGCGCGGTGCAGGGGGCGCTTTACTGCTAAGGGTGTTAGATCGGGAAATATAATCTGACCGGTGTTAGATCGGGAAATATACTGTTCACCGGTGATATATCGGGAAAATCGCCAAGAAAAGGATATGAGAGTCAGTAATTGCTTCGATGAACCCTCCTACAATGGATGAAAAAGGTAAGTTCCAGATTCAACCAATAAAGATCTTGGCGAAGAGAATTGTTAAAAGCGATAACAAACCCGTGACTCAACTTCTGGTTCGGTGGGTAAACCTTGACCCTACTCACGATACTTGGGAAGACTATACTGTCTTGAAGGTGCAGTTTCCACGATTTGATCCTTAGGAAATCATCTCAAGGGACGGGTATTGTTACGATTGAAGAAGATGAAGGGCGAATCAAGGGTATGTAATTGAAGAAAGAGGAACAAGGGTTAGGGATTGAGAACCGGAAATTGGGAATTGAAAGCATGGAAAGAGGGAAATCATAATTGGGAACACATGAGATGCACGAGCAAACTAAGGATTCAAGCCCAGCTGCCTTACCTGATGAGACACCGGCCCAGTATATAGAACCCCAACACAACTGTTAAGAAAGTTATATTTATTAGTACGGATTGTAGGTGGCAATTTGCTAGATTCTCCAGTACAATGTAAACAAATAAAATGTATTTGGAATGAGCTCATTTCTCAAATATGAATTGAATGAAGTTTTCTTTTCCCTAATTCTCTCTTCTATTTTTTCTCATCTTTATTCTTCTCCTTCAACCCCGTCCATAACAAAATGAAACTTGAAATGGGTTTAAAAATTTACCTTAGCTTACCTTGAAGAGGAAGAAGAGAGTAAGAAAATGGGGAAGAAGAGTGTGAAATAAAACCCACGACTGAACCCATTTAAAACACTACCAAAATATCTTCAATTTCTAATTTTGGTCTAATTTCTCTTTTGGTCCCTCTCATCTTGACCACAATTCAAAAACCCCTTTTTTATGGTTAATTAGGCTCAAAATCAATCCAATTAAACCCAACAACTTAAATTGAAAATTTCGTGGGGATCCACTTATCTCCCGGGCAAAACCACTAGCCTAAAATTTATGGTGTTACACCCTTCTCCAACATTACCGATCGCTCCAAATACTACACTAAATATACAAAGGTGATGAACTTAACCTTAAATTAAGGAAATCTTCTGTATGGAAATATTTCGCCCGAAGTATTTAGCTAAGGATGCAGGCTGCATAAATAACCTCCATCCAGCCTTTACCAACAATGCGATATTGAACTTTGTCATGTCTCTAAACTCAAGACCTCCTTCCTCTTTTAATATACTCAGCACCTTCCACGAGCACCAATGGATTCCGTATTTAAGCTCAGATTTTTGCCACCAAAACCGAGCCATGATTCTTTCCAGCTCTTTACACAGTGTCTTAGGCAGAAGAAAACAATTCATTGCAAACATTGGAATGTCCAGGAGAATAGATTTTATGAAAACCTTCTTCCCTCCTTGAGACAATACTCGAACACACTAGTTGCAAGTCCAATTGCGAAACTTATCTTTCAAGCTGGAGAAAGCACATTTTTTTTATCACATCCCACAATGGCCGGAAGACCTAGGTACTTCTCAGGGTTTGAGGAGCTTGACACTTCTAAGATGTGTTTGACATCTCTTCGATTCTCGTCGATGATATTCAAGTTGAAAAAGATACCTGATTTGTCCAAGTTCATTAACTGACCCAAACTTTTTCCATATATGGCTGAGATCTGTTTTATTTAATGGGCCATTCGTGAATATCACCAAATATGAGACTATCATTTGTAAACAAAAGATGGGAAATAGTCGGAGCATAGCTATTAATTTTCACTCCTTTATGCACACATCTGTTGAATAGCTTGCCTAATTAATGTCGAAATACTTTCACTGCAAATTAAGAAAAGATAGACCTTGACGAAGCCCCCGTTGAGGAACAAATCTCACACTAAGTACCCCATTCACAAGAACCGAATATGATACCGTGAAAATGCACCGTTTTAAAATATCAATCCAATCAGAGGAAAAACCCATTGTTTCTATCATTGCCCAAACAAAATACCATTCAACTCCATCGTACGCTTTACTCATGTCAAGTTTCAAAGCGAAATAGCCCTTTCGACCTCTCTTTTCTTCATGAACGAGTGTAACAACTCATAGGTAGTAATAATGTTATCAGATATCAATCGATCAGGAACAAACGCACTTTGTGCTTCTCTTTTCAACCAAGGACCTTCATTTCAAACCCTTTCTACGTCCATCTCATGATAAAGTCTGAATAGATACCCCTGACCTCCAATTCGATTATTAAAATTCTTCCAATAGGGTGCCAAATGTTATCCGTCATTTATTTTATCGCCTGAAAATTAATACTACCCATCGTAAGAAATCTATCCACTAAACAATTTTCAAACGATACTAACGAGGTAGTGCTTGAGTTTTTCAATTAAAGAACTTACTATTCCTCCTCCCTAATTGCAATCCCTCCAACTCATTAACATTATCCCCTCGTCACCCTGGTATAGTTCGCCAAGAAGAATTCAGTGCTAAAAAAGAACTCAATAAACGAAATAGGCAAATATCTTTCAAAAGGCTCCATTGATAAAATACATTTTTATTACAACTGATAAAAAATATTACTATTTTAATAAATAATTTTATAAGATTATGTGAATTTTATAAATAATTTTTAAAAAAATGATATGCATGCATAATAAAGTGTCAGTGTAAAACATCTTCAATCTCTTGTTCCTTATCTTTTGCCACGACTTTGTTGTCATAACCTTTCCTCTTTGTCAGCCCGGCCTTGGTTGGACACTGTGAGAGAGCATGGCAACCACACTCAGCCTACTCAAATCCTCCATTTTACCTCAAAACCCACACCATTTTCAACCTAAATTGTCAATCCTTTCGAAACCCACAAAGTAAATTATCCGCAATGAGTCGATCAACCCTCTAATGCTCTTCACCGAAACACTTCATCACCTGAAATCATCTTCGCTTCCCCTTACACTTGACGCATTGCCCTTGTTCTTCGACACACACGTAAAACTGCAATCCCCTTTGTTTTGTTTTAGACAATGTGTTTTCCTTTTGGAATGTCATTTGATGTGAATGAATGACAGGATGCTCTTGCTGTTACTGGAGAGTTTGGATGTGTTTTCCTTTTGCACTTATACACCCCATTTTCATGGATGGTCTGTTCTTTCACACTTTGTGGGTTGGCTACTTGGGTTGGCACTGTTGCGGAAGACGGCTATCGGATAGAGCAAAATCGCAACTGATAATTTGAGAAAATAAAAATGAAGATAAAGAAGACACAAAATTTACGTGGAAAACCCCTAAATAAAATAGGGTAAAAACCACGGGCAACGGTAGAAGAATTTCACTATGAGAAAATAGGAATTACAACTTCTCTCGATCTACCAAGGAGAAAACAATGATAATTCTCTCTTGATAAAAAGGAGAAAACAACTCTCAAGAAACTCTCTAAATTCTCTCTAGTATTGGAAGAAAGCTAGAATGCTTTGGGATGGTTTTGAAGCTAAATGAGCTAGGGTATTTATAGTTGAAACCTAAGGACTAATATTGTAAATACCCTAAAATTAAAGTGACTAAATTGGGTATTTTACCCTTGCTAATTTTCAACAATTTGCATCCATTTTAGACTAATATTAGCCGCCCCATATTAGCCGCCCATATGCTAAATTCATTTTTGACTTTCAACAATCTCCCACTTGAAGATTTGATTGAAACAATCATATCTTCACACCATTCTTTCTACCTTATACCATCATGTTGCTTACGTTTCTGACAGACCACAAGAGGATCAACACCAGTTAAATTTATCAGCATTGATTGTCTTCGTCATGAAATCTGCTATGTTGTCTTTGGTATGGATCTTCTGCATATCTACCGTTCCTTCTTCCACCTTTTCACGAATGAAATGGTACTGAACTCGTATGTGCTTTGTCCTTGAATGAAATGCTGGATTCCTTGCTAGATGCAAGGCGCTTTGACTATCACAAAACAAAGAGACATACTCTTGATTGTGCCCAAGCTCCTCCAATAACATCTTCAACCAAATTGCTTCTTTACTGGCTTGTGTAGCTGCTACATATTCTGCCCCTGTTGTGGATGTATCCACAATTGACTGCAATTTTGAAACCCAACTTACAGCTCCACCAGCAACTTTGAACACATATCCTGTAGTAGATTTGCTTTTATCCAAATCCCCTGTATAGTCAGAATCTACATAACCATTTATTAGTAAGTTTGATCCTCTGTAACATAATACAACATTTGAGATTCCTTTGATGTATCTCAGGATCCTCTTCATTGTATTCCAATGCTCTTTGCCTGGATTCGCCATGTACCGACTAACCACTCCCACTACTACTTGTGCAATGTCTGGTCTTGTGCATATCATAGCGAACATTAAACTTCCCACTGCTGATGCATACGGTACTCGAGACATCTCCATCCTCTCTTCTTCACTGCTAGGACTCATACTGGAGGATAATTTGAAGTTAATAGGAAGAGGGGTAGAAATTGGCTTACAATCTTGCATGCTAAATCGTGACAAGATTTTCTTCAAGTAATTTTTTTATGAAAGCCAAATCTTCCTATTACTTCTGTCTTGGTGAATTTGCATCCCTAGAATCTTGTTTGCTGATCCCAAGTCCTTCATTTCAAATTACCTAGCCAGTTGTGCCTTCAATTCTTCAATATGATCTTTGTTGGGTCCTGCAACCAACATGTCATCTACATACAACAACAATATAACAAAATCGTTATCACCAGACCTCTTGAAATAAGCACAAGAGTTTGCATTAAGTCTGTTGTATCCAAGGCACATAATGAAGGAATCAAATCTCTTATACCAACACCTCGGTGCCTGCTTTAGACCGTACAGAGATTTGTTCAACCTGTAAACCAAGTTCTTCTTTTCATCTTCTTCAAAACCTTCAGGCTGGAGCATATAAATCTCTTCTTCAAGATTTCCATGAAGAAAAGCTGTTTTAACATCTAGCTATTCCATATGTAAATTCAATTTAGCACACATTGCCAAGACTACTCGAACTGTTGTTAGTCGAACCACAGGAGAAAAAATTTCATTGAAATCAATACCTTCTTTCTGAGCATATCATTTGACCCCCAGTCTTGCACGATACCTCTCCACTTGATCGTCACCATTTCGCTTGATTTTGAAAACCCATTTGTTACCAATTAGCTTCCTTCCTTGTGGTAGTGGCACAAGGTCCCATGTATTATTTTTTATGAAGGGCTTCGATTTCTTCTTGCATCGCCATCATCCACAGTGAAACATCTGAGTTGTTTATTGCCTCCTGATATGTTGATGGCTCACCGTCCTCTGTTAAAAGACAGTATGCAACATTTCCTTCTATAATATAATCTGAGTGCCAATTGAGACGTCTTCTCACACGATCTGATTGACGAGTTGTTGGTGCTTCAAAACTCTCTGGTTCTTGTTCATCATGTGTTGGTTCTGCTTCAAAAGAATCTCCTTGTTCAAACTCATTTTCCACATGTATGTGTGTAGTCTCTGACTTTTCAGCGCTGCCATCGTCTTCTTTTCTTTGTAGCTTATCTTCTACAAAGATAACATCTCTACTGATGATCACTTTGCGGGCAGTGGGATCCCACAAGCGATACCCCTTTACTCCATCAGCATACCCCAAGAATTTGCATTTCCTGGATTTTGGATCTAACTTTGAAATTTCTTGGGAGTTGTACATCACGTACACTATACTTCCAAATACATGGAGGTTTGAATAATCAGCTGGTTTTCCAGTCCACATCTCCATTGGTGTCTTCAGCTCTATTGCAGTTGATGGAGCTCGATTCACCAAATAACATGCGGTATTGACTGCTTGTGCCCAAAATGATATTTCTAGGCATGCATCTCTCAACATTGCTCTTGTTCTTTCTAACAAGGTTCTGTTCATCCGCTCTGCCACTCTATTTTATTGAGGAGTGTTCACCACTGTGAACTGTCTTTTGATGCATTCTTTCCTGCAAAAGTCATCAAATTCTTCGCTTGTGTATTCTCCTCCATTATCTGTTCTGAAACACTTGATCTTATTTCCAGAATCAAGTTCCACCCGAGCCTTGAATTTTTTGAAAGTTGAAAACACGTCTGACTTCTTCTTAATAGGATACACCCAACATCTCCTGGAGTAGTCATCAATAAATGAGACAAAGTATTTTGCTCCGCCTAGGGATGTAACTGGTGCTTGCCATACGTCAGAGTGAACCAATTCTAGAACACTTTTGCCTCTAGAATTTGATTAGTTGAATTTCAATCGGTGCTGCTTACTTGTTATGCAATGCTCACACAAAGGAAGTATTACCTTTGTTAAGCCTGGAAGTAGCTTTTTCTCCATAAGGACTTTCATTCCTTGTTCTGACATGTGTCAAAGTTTCTGATGCCATAGCATTGTAGAATCTGGACTACATGAGGCAACAGAGGCTTCTGCTTCTAGCAAAGTCTCTCCCTTCAGCATGTACAAGTTTACAACTATCTTTTCACCTTTCAACACCACAAGCGCTCCACGGAACACCTTCATGATTCCTTTCTGTGTTTCAATCTTGCTTGCATTATTATCCAACAATCCGTAGGATAATAAATTTTTCTTCAGGCCCTTCACGTGCCGCACATCTCGAACAACTTTGATTGTTCCATCATACATCTTCAATTTGATGGTTCCCACACCAACGATCTCAAGGCATGATCATTGCAACTATACACAGATCCTCTTGAGACAGGTTCATACTAATGGAACCATTCTCTTCTTGAGGTCATGTGATATGTTGCTCCCGAATCAATGAGCCATATATCTGCAAATCGTTTTCTACCTTCCACGGTGGTTGACGCTTCACAGCATAGAGCATCTCCATCATCTGAAGTGTTTGCGGTATTGCCTTGTGGGTTGGAGTTTTTATTTAGACTCCAACAATCCTTCTTCAAGTGACCCTTCTTTCCACAGTGGTAGCACTTTAAATTCTTTTTGCTTCTTGACTTTGATCTACCATGTTTGTGACTGCTGCTTTGGCCATGTTCTATTGATCTCCCTCTCATCATTGTCAACGCTTCTACTTGTTGCAGATTTACTTGTCTGTCTTCCTTGTTCTTGCGCCGATTTTCTTCTTGTAGAACAGCAGCTGCAACGTCATCGAAGACTAGACTGGTGACATTACTGTTTGTCAAGTTGATGATGAGTTGATCGTACAAATCTGGTAAACTTTGAAGTAGAAGTTCATCACGTTCTTGTTCTCCTATTTTACAGCTTAAGGATGTAAGCTGAGAAAATAAGGTGTTCAGTGTATTTAAGTGCTCCGTCACTGAAGTAAATTCTGGCATACGGAGAATGTACAATTTCCTCTTAAGGAAAATTTTATTGTGCAACGATGTGGCCTCGTACAATTTGGTGAGATGATCCCATATCTCCTTAGCTGTCTTCTTCTACTCGATGCTTGATAATACTTCATCTGCTAATGCTAGATGAAAGTTTGCCATAGCATTCCCATTCATCTCGTTCCATTTGATGTCATCTGCGAAATCCACCGGCCTTTCATTGATAGCCGCTAGACACCCGTCTTTCCTTAGGATGGCCTTCATCTTCAATTTCCACAATGAGAAATTTCTCCCATTGAATTTTTCAATATCAAATTTCGTTGTCATAGCTTCTTTTACGGATAGCTCCCACTATTTTACTATCTTGAATAGTTCTCTAGAACCTTCAAAGAATGTGTAATAACTTCTTATTTTCTTATGTTGGAGGATCCACCTTTTGGTGGCAACCACAAAGACAATAAGCATATATTACACACTCTAATCTAGCTCGGATACCAATTGTTGCGGAATACGGCTATCGGATAGAGCAAAATCGCAACTGATAATTTGAGAAAATAAAAATGAAGATAAAGAAGACACAAAATTTACGTGGAAAACCCCTAAATAAAATAGGGTAAAAACCACGGGCAACGGTAGAAGAATTTCACTATGAGAAAATAAGAATTACAACTTCTCTCTATCTACCAAGGAGAAAACAATGATAATTCTCTCTTGATAAAAAGGAGAAAACAACTCTCAAGAAACTCTCTAAATTCTCTCTAGTATTGGAAGAAAGCTAGAATGCTTTGGGATAGTTTTGAAGTTAAATGAGCTAGGGTATTTATAGTTGAAACCTAAGGACTAATCTTGTAAATACCCTAAAATTAAAGTGACTAAATTGGGTATTTTACCCTTGCTAATTTTCAACAATTTGCAGCCATTTTAGACTAATATTAACCGCCCCATATTAGCCGCCCATAGGTTAAATTCATTTTTGACTTTCAACTGGTACTAGAGTCACCCTTGCTAATTTTCAACAATTTGCATCCATTTTAGACTAATATTAACCGCCCCATATTAGCCGCCCATAGGTAAAATTCATTTTTGACTTTCAACTGGCACTAGAGTTGAGTCAGGACCATCCAGAATGACATTAGTGAGCTCAAGGAACAAGTGAAGCCCGATGTTGTTACGTAAGAAGGGAAACCACTGCAAGCACCTCCATCTCCAGTGGAACTCGTAATTCAGAACTTTTATCTACTTTATAAATTGCTTATCCACCCCAATGTTTGAGCATGAAGTGATGTGTGATATTCATTGATTTCTCGATAAATGTAGTTGACGTTAACAATTTATAAGGGTTTAGGCTTCAAGGAAAATTCAAGATTATAGACAAGTTTTACATTATAAAACTTCTGTTGAAATCAAAAATCCCGCTTTATTTCTAGAGAAAACAACACAACACAACTCTTAGACAATTTAATTGTAATAGTTTTGTGGTTCATTTATTAGGAATGGAATACGACTTATTGGAACTTGTATATATGGTTTTTGTGTTTTATAAATAAGTAATTCTAAATGAATCAATTCTTAAGATTGTGAATTGTTTGTTTTACCATTAATTTTATAATAAAATTATATGCTAATTGGATCATTAGTCTTACTGAACTGAATCTCTGGTGTTCTTAGATTGGGGCTGAATGTACTAATTCGAGTATTGCTAGAAGGATATTGATGTCTACTGATACAGCTCAAGCAATCTTAATTGTTTGACCTTGTTTTCATTTTCTTGTTTTAGTCTCAAATTTTCTAACAAATAACACAATGAGATAATAAGCTAGGGATGTGAAATTAAGTAATCGTTCAACTTCAGTAGAATTCTATCAGGTCAAATCGAATACAAGTCTTGTAAGGTCAATTTGATGTTTTAGCTCGGATCAAGTCGGGTCCGAGTCAAATCAGTTTGTGTCATTTTCAGGTTGATTTGACATCAGATTCAATTCAGGTTAATTTTAGTTCGAATCGATGTCAGTTCAGGTTAAAACGGTTTAGGTCCGAAGCAGTTAAATACCAGGTTAATTCAGGTTCGGGTTCATATCAGTCGGATTTCTTTAAGATCAAGTCACATTATTGACAAATAAAATTCAGGTCGGATCTTACCGAGTACAGATTGTGTTCAGGTCATTTTTGGAGTTTTTTTACCGAAATATCACCCTCATACCCATTAATTACCTGTCAGACACCATTTTTCCTAATATTATCAATCTAACACCCTTTCTCACAAATCATGAATCACCATACGCACCTTCGTAAGGTGAATCATGAAGCACGCCTTCTATGAGAAATGTTGACATGGCGCCACGTGAGAAGACGCATTTAAAGGGGCATGCTTTCCAAAGTTCACATCATCCCTTAAAGCATTTAAAAAAAATATGCTTTAAAAAAATTAAATTATAGAGACTAACATCATAATTTAATACATATTAGTTCCATAAGTTGAAGAGGTTAATAGGGATATCTTATATAGATATATTAGAGTGTTTAAGTTATGTTTCTTGACAATGTGAGATAAAAGTTAAAATGTATATTTCTTAACTTTTTTATTTCTATATCTAATGAATCTACTTATACACTATTATAATGTGAGATAAACCCTAATAATAAATATTAACCTAATGTAATTATTTAAATATATTAACATATAAAAAAATAATTTTAATAATGTAAATTATCTATGTATTTTCTTTAGCGGTACAACCGTACAAGTGCTTATACTGCACCACTACTACTTTTGATAAGATATTATAATTTAAAAGATGGCGAAAGACTAGACTTTGAAGAGTTCTCATTCCTGCAAATTTAAAGTCCATGAATTCAATATCAAAAAGATGCTATGACCTCATATATTTTATATGGCTATGTTATGAGAACTACTAGAATTTAATTATAAGTTTATACCTTCATGTAGGCTAAGTAAGTAGTACTAAGTTTCATCTTGGACAATCTAAAAGGAAGAAAAAATGACTGATATCCAAGGTCCCACCATAAGAATTCCTTACCTTTCTCTGGAGACAATTGGTAAAGAAAAAGACTGGTGTTTTCGACAGGAAAACGGCTGACAGTAACACTCTCAAATGTTGTCCGTAACTCAGGTCAAACTACTATCTACATACAGTAATATTCTTAATTTATATAAAATAAAATAAAAGAAAAAACCAGCCGTAAAGGTGTGTTGTTAAGTAATGTCTGCAAGCAAAGTCAGAGGGAAGAAACAGAGAGCAACGGCAGCAATTGCAAGAAACCTTTTTAGTGGGACATGAAGGAATCGTTGAAGAAGGTTTTGCGATGTGAATCATTAAGAACATATGTTTAGTGCAGAATTAAAATGGCAGCCAGCTCATTCTGGACAAATGCAGAATAGGCTATGCTTGCTGCATAAGAATATTTTCGATTTCTGCAAGGAATGGATTTCAAATTGCCTTGTTGGGTGAGTAATTGAAAAGGGTCCAATCGGCTACCCATTTGATACCTACCGTAAGATGTTAACTTTTGTCACTGTTATTTGCTATTGTTGGATGCCTTTCTTTCTCCTATGTGATCCTTTTCCCTTTTCATTTTCATTTTAGATTGCTATATAACCACATTTCTGGTAGTCATTTGTGTGTATCCGTTCTTTCCTCATTTCTAGTTCGTTTAGTTTGTCATCTTTTTTCAAACTCCCTCAATTTTGTCTAACCAACAACCCCCAACTCGTCCATGGTTTCGTTTAGCATCTGTAGACACTAATTTTTCATTTTACTTTTATTATTTTATTATTATTATTATTATTATTATTATTATTATAAATATTATTATTGTTATTTTATTAAATAAAATAAATATTACAAATTACAATTAGACCCAAAAGGTCCAGATACAAATCTCTGAGCCCATTTTACAAACCCGAAGCCCAATAGCCCGAAGCCCAGATGGCCCAACAGTGACCCAAACTTGGTGGCCCTGATCCAGAAGCCAAAACAGAAACCCTAATCTCGGTTAGGGTTTGTATCTCAGCCAGTCGCCGCTTTGCTTCTCAGTCGTTGGATCTGGCTATGATCTAACGGTCCAGATGGTTCCAGCAGGAAACCCTAGGGACACGTCCCAGCCGCCGCCGCTGCTTCCAGAAGACTCCACCGCCACACCAACGTTCCAGTTTCAGCCACGCCCCGTTGAAGACTCCAGAAGTGCCTCGTCAATGCCCCATGTCGAAGCCCTATGGTGAGTCACCACCATAGTCCGGTGACTCACCAAAGGTCACCCCTTTGTGACCGGTCCGAGACGAACCTCATGGTGGCTATAAAAGCCACTGGTTCCCTGAAAAAAGAGAGAGACAGAGGGGGAACAAACCCAAGAGCACCAAAAAAAAAAGGAGAGAAAATAACAACAACCCAGCAACCTCAAATAGCAAGGAAAAGACGGAGAGAAGAAATACTTACCGAGGGAGCCTCAATCATCACCGGAAGCCAAAATAGCCAGAAAACAAGAAAATACCGAAGGTATTTTCTTAGATCTGCTCCAAACATGAGCTATTTAGGAGAAAAGAACACCGGAACCGTCATTAGGACGGTCTGATCTATACTTTGGTAGAAAAAAAAATTCGGCCACCGGATGCGGTGGCCGGCGGTGGGATTTACGACGGCAGACGGCTGCCGGCTGATGACCGGCTACCCTCTGGTGAGGGAAGTTAGAGAGAGGCGAGAGAATTCTTTTCTCTCTCAGTTAGAGAGAGAAGAGAAAGGAAAGAAATGAAGATGCTGGCCCTTCGAGCCAGCCGTTTGGGGGATATATACCCCTTCCCAAACGACGTCGTTTAGGGGAGGGGTATATCCGTAATTTCCTTTTGGCTAAACCCTTTCCGTAGCCATCTTAATTTTGTAACATTCCATTTTAGTCACTAAAATCAAATTTTAAATGTTTTAATTTGATCTTCTAATTTTGTTTATCTTATAATTTAATCACTAATATGTTTATATAAATATTTTAGGAAAATTACGTATTTAGTCTGTTAATTTTAATAATTAATATTTTAATCCTGAGTACATATTTTTAATTTATTTTAATCTGATATTCAAATTTAATATAATTTTATTTTAGTCACCAAATTAATAAATGGATAAAATAACATGTTTAATCCCTATAATTTTAAATAATTAATTACGAATTAGGTATTTAATCTTATTAGATTATAATTTAGTCACTAATTTTAAATATTTTCTTTTATATAGTTCTAATTATATTTTTATTATTGTTTTACTTGTTTATATATTTAAATATTATTTTTATTAATATTATATAGTCATATAAATATATATATAATAAATAATGATTTATATTTTTTTACAATAAATTATTTTTATCATATTTTTAATATTTATTTATTTTTTAATATCGAAGAAAAAGGGCAGTCTTAAAACAACTGGATGTTCATTTTCTGATATTTTTAAATAAATAAATATCTTATTTTATAAATTATGTATTAATTGTTTTTAATTATTTATTTATTTTTTTAATATTAAAGAAAAAAGCTGTCTTAAGGTACCTAGAAGTCCTTTTCTGATATTTCTAAATAAATAAATTTTCTATTTATAAATATATTAATATTTATAATTTTAAAATAATAGGATTATAGATTAAATATATATTGAATTTTTAAATTTCTAATAATAAAGACGATTTATAATTAATAAAGTATCAATTTTGGACGTTGTAGGGGTGCTAATCCTTCCCTAAACGTAACCGACCACGAATCCATTTTTATTATTAAAAAGAATGAATTTTTGGTTAAACGCATATTAGTTTATCTTTTAACTGATGTTTTCATAAAAACTCTTTTAAAGGATAATTTTTTAGGTATTCGACCTACCTGACCCAAAAGGCCGATGGCGACTCCCAAATTATTTTAAACCATTTATTCACTTCCCGCCAAGTAAAAAAAAAATTCGTGCCCGGACGAAAACTGGTTACGACAGCTTGGCGACTCCGCTGGAGATGATGTCAAACTTTAAAATCAATTGTAAATTGTCTCTATCAATTAGAAATTAAAAATTCATATATTTAATTTTTAATTCTTTTCTTTCAAATTTTTTATTACTTATTATTTTTATATATTATTTTTTTATTTTTTATTTATTTTATTCATGTATTAATTATTTTTTTGTCTGTTAGAGGTTTGAACATTTCTCCTCACACACAACACTTGCATTGCATAACATAAGCTTTCTAATCAATCTTGCCCTTTTTTAAGTGGGAGTGAAAGCGACGTCTTCGTGAGAATTTATTCTCCGTGTCAGACCTAGCAAGTAACTTTCGGGATTCATATGCTCTATGTCTTCGTGAGAATTTATTCTCCGTGTCAGGCATAGAGAAATGTGTCCCCTCGAACTGAACTCGATCCGCTTAAGTCTCTAAAGGACTAGGATTGAGGGGTTTGACAGCCCAAGGGGGTATCAACAAGGACAATTCGAGTACCTTTACTCCTAGAACTGAAACTCTGCATATAATGAACCCTAAAAATTCTTCTAAGACAATACTGAACCTCTGTTCATAGGCATACACAAAGGAGAAATAAGCTCTAGCTTTTAATTTATTTTATTTCCTTTTCTTTTTCCTGAATAAATGCATGCGAACTAGAAATCATGCGGTTAGGATAAATTTTCCAAACAAAGTATGGAACTAGAAAGCATGAAGTTAATATTTATACCTTGATAGATAGATTTTTTCCATTAGTTGGTACTGACTATTCTATTTTTTTTTCTTTTTTTTCTTATTTTTTTTATGCATATTACATTGCTCTAATCTGTTCATATTGATTTCTTTTGTTTACATTGCATGATCATGGCATAACCAAAAGGTGTTTACTTGAAAGACTGTTCATCATATTGGAAAGAAATCGTAAATGGACAAAAAGTTTTATGATCAAACAAAATATGATGCGACCAAGAAAAGACATCCCGAGGGAACTCCGAAGATAGAGGAGAGCTATGCACCTAGAGATCATGTGTCCATTAAGGAGCAAGAGGAGATACGAGAAATAAGAGAGCAGATGTCCAAGATGATGGATAGAATATTTGTTTTAGCCAAAAGATAAGAAATTCCTGCACAGAAAGAGAGGAAGCTTAATGAAGATAATCCTGCAATTTCAGATATGCAAGGGACTTCCGATCCTAACCAACTTGAGAAATTACAGACAGTCTTCATTCGGATTCACAAGTCATTTGGAGATACCAAAGAAATGATAACAACTGTAAAAGCTCCCATAGAAGAGAAGAAATCATGTAACCTGAAAACATCGAAGTTTAGTCTACTCCCGACGTCTAAAACTCAATCTAAGACAAAAGGTGGTTCTCATTTTGATTCTATACCTATATCATATAAAGAGTTGTATGAGAAACTACTTAAAGCACGAGAAGTGGATCCATATTACATAAAACCATTCCAACCTCCGTATCCAAATTGGTATAACATCAAGGTTTACTGTGAATATCATGCCGGAGCTCAAGGACATACTATTGAGAATTGTCTTGCCTTCAAACGTCGAGTCCAAAGTCTTTTGGATCATGGAACCTTACAATTTATGGTAAATGAGCGACCTAGTTTGGTAACCGTAGGTCCTGCTAGATTAATACCAAAAGTATTTAAAGGTAAGAATATCAGTAGGGGCGCCCAGAGAGAAGAAGATTTGCTAAGGTTTGAAGCTCAAATACGTCATTTAAAGATTGAAAACGATAAATTGAGCACCAAAATGGAAACCATATATGAAAATTTCCAGAAGGTTAGTCAAGCTTTTCAAAATGCTGGTATAGGAAACACCCCAGAAGAGTGGATAATAGGGGTCACCAAACTGAAAAAGAATTACAAAATAAATGAAAGACGAGCCAAGAAGTTTTCTCATGATTTACAAGTTACAGAAGAAAGAATCAATACAACTGTCATGGAATCGAGAAAATATCAAGTCAACAATCAAAGGTTGAATAGTGCTATGACCAATAGGGAAGCATCATATCAAATTCATCAGCATGAGATTGATACTGAATTAAAAGCCACTATCGACAAGAACAAGACATTGAAGAAATGTTTAGATGATTATGGAAATCTTGTACGAGAACTCTGTAACCATAAAGATTCCCTTACAAGGGAAAATGAGCAACATTGCCTACAACTTTGGGAATTGACACAGAAGATGAATGAAAAAGACACCGTCATGAAGAAAGCTGCTGTTCAAGCAAACAATGTGGTTCATAAACTGGTGGACTTAGCTGGCTTCACAAGAGAATTAAAGCAGATGGATAACTCCACACCTGAGTATAAGTGGAAGTTAGTTTGGCTTTTAAGTGAAATAGAGAAATTAGGAGTAAAAGCTATCCCTTACATGTAAAAGTTTTGTTTGATGTACCGAAACTTTTGTGTTCAATGAAATATGTTCTAAGATGATCACTCTTAAGTAACACCTTTTCATATATGCATTTTCATTTTGCATCTTTGCATTTTTCATTTTGCATTCATACTTTTATGTCTGCCTTTGAATTGCACATTTTGCATTCTTATTTTTCCATTTATACATTTTTCACATTTTTATTTAAGTACTGTTATGTACTTTAATTATAAAAACATGTAAATAATTCTTGAAAGGTTCTGTAACAGTAAAAACCAAGACCATTCATATTACTTTACTATCATCATGAAAACAATGGAGCAATCTTATGAGGGACTACAAGATAAGTGGCCATAACAATTGACAGGGTTACCTCGGGATACAAGGAAAGAAACGTCAGATTCAGTACCAGATGGATCAGATCAAATTATTCAGGGAATGGAATCTGATAAAGAAGAGATAACTGCTAAAGAAAAACCATGCTATCAAAATAAAGAGTCAAGAAGTATATACTCTGGGGCATACCACTTGAACCCAAAGAATAGCCTCGTTCATTATTCACAATATGAGGAAAGATTTAAGAGGATAGATAAAGCAATCAAAACTATGAAATGTGTTGATGCCTCCCACAAAGAACTAGAAGCAAGAGAACTTAGTTTGGTTCCAGACTTGACTATTCCCCATGAATTCAAAATGCCAAATTTTGAAAAATATGATGGCACCAGTTGTCCCTTAATTCATTTGAGAATGTTTTGCAGAAAAATGGAAGGATATTTGAGTTCTGATGATCTATTAATTCACTCTTTCAATGACAGTCTTGTTGGCCCAACAGTAGTCTGGTACAATCAGTTGACCCAAGAACAGATCAAGAGATGGGTAGATCTAGCTGATGCATTTTTGGGACAATATCGGTATGTTAAAGGCTTAGCTCCAACACGTATGGATCTTCGAAGAGTAAAGAAGAAAACCAATGAAAATTTTCAAGAATATGCCTTAAGATGGAGAGGAGTGGCAGCACAAGTTCAACCTTCCATGTTAGAAGAGGAGATATCACATATGTTTCGGGATTCCATTCCCGCTCCTTTCTGCGAGTTAATGCAGGCAAATCCGACAAAGGAATTCGGGAATCTTGTGACAAGTGGAGATTTAATTGAGAATGTAATTAGTGAAGAAAACTCAAAAGTCACATCCAAAAACCCAACGGATCAAAAAGCGAAAAATGATGATGTGAATGAGTGTCGCATCCAGAATCTCCGCAACTACAAAAGAAAAAGAGCAGATAGTTGTTCGGATCGACCAAAGAAAGTCACACGATCAAGAAAAACTTTGGAAGTGTTCCAAACTTCTATTTCAGACTTATACCCTTATTTGGTTAAAGGTCAGTACACCACACCAAGACCAATGAAAATGTCACCAAACCCTTCTGCTCATAGCTATGATCAAAGTAGTGTTTGTGATTTTCACTTGGGAGTATTTGGGCATTCCACGGGCAATTGTAGGCAACTGTTGAAAGAAAGAGAGATGCTTGTTGACAAAAGAGTCTTGACACAAGAAATGATCAAGAAATGGGGGGCGAATGAAGAAAAGAACCCTGATCCTATTACATACCCAACATTATAGGAGTAATGAGGCATGATAAATAAACAAGTGGAAGTGTTATCTACCACTGTAGTACCTTTTATTTTCAGCATCTTTTTTGAACTTGTTTTTTGTTCCTTTCTCCGCCTTTTGTGCAAAAAAATAAATTTTGTTGTTTTTATGGTTATGAGCAAGGAATCAAGTTTTAATCTTGAGATTATTGAGTATCGAGTAGATTAAATATTCTTTTAAATTTGCAAGAGTTATAGATCTATTGGCAAGTGGTAAAGTTATATCTTCCATATCCCGTCCAACGCCAATTACTTGACCCTTACCAAAACCAAATCCTGACCGTACATTTATCTGAGATTCTGAAGAAATGTTTCTACCTGTTTTTGAGACACCAACTCTAGATGTTTACCTTCTCGGATAGAGTTGGTTAGTTTATGATATTACCCCTTCCACCATATACATGACTTTAAGAGTCACACATTTATCCTTCCAAACACAAAACCATCATAAACCAAAAGACCTCAAAAGAACCAAACTTTCAATTATCCATGAATTTTACTGCAAGAATAGACGAGATGAGGCATCATGGACCAACTCATTGATGATAATTTCAAGTGATTAGGGCATACTCAAAGAAGAAGGGGAAAGTGATTGATTGAAATAAATATATCCTGCATTAATTACATTTTCATGTAAGTAAAATTAATCTGATATTCATCCCCCTGGAGATACCTTTTTACAAAGGTTTCTGTGTATGAGATAACGAACGACATTGTTTCATTTATCCTATATATATATATATATATATATATATATATATATATATATATATATATATATATATATATATATATATATATATATATCCTTTGTTGTGCCCACTTGAGCCTGAATGATTTTTCTTCTGATTCAACCCTAACCAAGGATCACCCTCCACATTAGGGGGGCAATGAGAAGGATATTTGCTCACAAGAATAAAGATTGTCAATACATTTTTATTACGAAGACAAGTTTCCATGAAGTCATGAAAGTTTTGAACTACAAAGTATGTCAAATACAGAGTGCTTGAAGATCAATCCAATCAAGAATAATGGAAAACCTCCAAAATGTAAAAGGAAAAGGAGGTGCTCAAAGAAATTGAAGTATTATACTCATCCAGCAAAGAAAGAAAAAAGAAAAATCCAGCAAAGAAAGGAAAAAATGAAAAAAGAGGAAAAAAGAAAAAAAAGGGAAAGAAATAGAAAAAAAATAAAAACAAAAAAGAAAAATAAAAAAATTGAATCAAGATGGGTGAATTATTGAGCCTCAAGTTACAAGGTTAATCAAGTACAAACAAGAAGAGCAAGAAATGCTGAAGATATGAGAGAAAATGGAAATGAATCCAAAATTTGGCAGTCTAGAGGGATCCAGATGATGGAAAAATTCCCAACAAAGCAGATCCAAGTTAAGCAAGGCAAGGTGAAGGCATCAGAATGAATTTATCCTTGGTTTGATTACCTTTAAACACTTATTTGGGCCTTTTTATCCCTTTCTTTCGTAACCATAAGCCATGGCCTACGTTACGTACCTGAAAAGTCCATTCTAATCATACATGGATTTCTAAGTGAAAGAGAATATCTTCAGATTTCATTCCGCCTCTCAAGATTGATTTTTATTTGCAAAAATTGGTTTTTAAAATCTTTAATGCATGATATGAAAAATGATAAAAGGGGGGTTCAAGATGTAAATTTTTAAATAACATCTTAGAACCAAAGGAGGATTCGAGTTGAAAACCTGAAAAGGCGGCTCGAATATTGAATGGTGCAACAACGACATAAGAGACAATTTTAACCTCTTAATGAAGTACCACACATCCCAAAGATTTTCCTGAGAGTCAGATACAAGGAGTATCTCTACCAGATGAGCATAGAATCAAGAAGTATCTCTACAAGATGAGCATAACAACCATTTCTTCAAGTTAGTGGAAGCCCGAAGCGACATACTGAACCAACTTGAAAGAACCTACTTTACCAGAATCCACCCACACCTTAAATCAGTCAATAGATTTGACATTTACCATATGACTATGATTTTTGAATGATTTAAAAGTGTAGTTGATTTATTTGATATTCACTAAACTCATTGTTTATGATTTGATTATATTGTGAACCTGAAAGGAGTAATACTTTACAAAATTCTTTCATTCTTCAATAAAGAAAGGAGAAAAAACATTTTCAAATAGGACAGTCTCAAATGAGGAAGGTCCTTGAAGCAATTGTTGCCTATTCTACCTCAGTTGTAGAAGAAGAATGAACGAAGCCAGAATGATGAAGCATTTCACTTTCTTGAAAGCAAATGGTCCAAGAAGCCATAAAGTCTGGAGAATTGAACTAGTGATACTCTCATATAACATTATTAGCAAATCATCAAGAAAGATTATCGTTTATCTCATGCCAAGGTCGATAAACATCACCAGACAAATTACTTTCCCCAACCATTAATCCATGTTTCTGGCAGATTACATCACAGAGATATATGTCCCAGTAAGATGTATTATGAGAATGAACAAGTCACTACCTGCACTCTGATTATACCGTGATGCTGGCTCAAGTCTTGATACATCATTGCTACTTCTTCTATGCCGATCACTTTCTTTGTCAAGATGATACCCATTATGTCCTTCAGAAGATTGCTGAATTTGAATTTGAGGACTTATGGCACAGAATAAGACATTGGAACAAATTCTACATTTGTATGTCGTACAGGATTCCAAAAGTTGAGATAACCAGTTTTACCATCAACTAAACCTTTCCATGGTTAGGGAAGAGTGGGATATGACAGTGTGTATTTTAGAGCAGCGGAAGAGACAGCTGTCGTAGCAGTCATTGCAAGAAAATGCACCAACAAAAAAATCTTCTAGTTCATCCTGATGATGTTTATTTCTTCCAGTAAAGTTGTTACGCTTGATGCCACCGACAACAAGGTCGAGTTCGTTAAATCTACTCATCAATTGCTCCAATTGATTATCATTCAGTTCTTGCACATCTGTTTACAATGATATGCCAAGACAGTAGAAGGCGACCTTTGCATCACTGATCCCAGAAAGAGACAGGACATTGATATCACTGGGGAACATATCTCTAGCAGATCCTTCTCCTCGTGTATAGTTTTTAGGGAAACCTAGAAGCATTTCCACCTCATCAGGTTCAAATGGAGTAACTTTATTCCTTCCAACCCATACCAGATTCCATTTTCAGAAATCATCAAGAACATATTTTTCGACACTCGAAGGTGGCTCATTGTCATAAGCCTCAAGAGCCTTACAGATCCTTTCTGTCAATTTGGCACTTCCTGTACATGTTTATAAACAGTTCAACTTTGTTCTTGGATCCCAGGAAGGCCATCATTTCTTTGTCAATGAAAAAATATCATGTATAGTGCGTGGAGAAAAAAAGATAAGAGGAAATATGTTCTCAATTGGCAGATTATGAATATAGCCCCTTTTCAGTGTAGCAACATGAAAATGCTTCGAATCTACAAATTCTGGCTCTACATCGAATAAGTATTGTGATATTCCGGTCTAAACATTAACTGGAGCAAGTGCCACATTCTCGTAGTAGAAATAAGGAGCCCCAATAGCATCTTCTGGAAGTGTTCTTTGAGTTATCTGATCTGGTTCGATAGGAATCCCAAAACCAATCATTGGATTTGAAAGATGAATTTGTTCGTAGTAGAAATAAGGAGCCCCAATAGCATCTTCTGGAAGTGTTCTTTGAGTTATCTGATCTGGTTTGGTATGAACCTCAAAACCAATCATTAGATTTAAAAGATGAATTTGTTCATAGTAGAAATAAGAAGACCCAATAGCATCTTCTATAAGTGTTCTTTGAGTTATCTGATCTGGTTTGGTATGAACCCCAAAACCAATCATTAGATTTGAAAGATGAATTTGTTCATAGTAGAAATAAGAAGACCCAATAGCATCTTCTGGAAGTGTTCTTTGAGTTATCTGATCTGGTTCGATAGGAATCCCATAACCAATCATTGAAATTGAAAGATGAACTGCATGATCGTCTTCATTAAGAAGTTTCTTTTCAAGCTTCCTCTGCTTATTCCTTTTCAAAAATCATAGCCCAAGTTTCGCCTTTGCTTGTAATTGGAGTCATTGCATAATGAATTCCTATCTTCTACCATAAGAAGTGCGTCAGTAGCCTTAGCCATTTGATCAACACATATAAAATCTGTCAATTCTGTAATTGATGAATATGAACCACATCTCTCTATGGTTATTGAAGCCTCAGCCTCTAAGAATCCCATTTTTGTCAAGTGTAACAGTTTATTCTCTTCATCAGAATCAGAATTCAGGATTTCCTCGGTATCAGAAGAACTATCAATATCTGTGAAATCAACTTGAAAGATCACTTCATAATCAGATGAGTTGTTATCAGAATCAACATGTTACATGGGTGTGGATTTTTGATAAGCATGTACCACTGTATATGTAGTCTTGCTATTGCATTAGATTACTGTTTGCATAAATTGGTTTCTCTCCCACAAAAAAGTATATTTCAGAGATGGCTTTCACTGAAAGATGATAAGCCACTGTGTCAGCATGGAACGGATTACCAAGCTATTTTTTACTGCTCTGTCTGACTAAATTCCTCCAGATACAGAAAATGGTAACCTCATTCAGAAGACACATATCTCAGACGTTTCTGTCAGAATGACCGAGTACTTCTTAAGTTTGTGACAACATGAAGAAAATTTCTCCAGTTACTTGACAATACTACTGTTTAGTGACACCAGAATGAGAGTATTCAAGATAAATAGATTTGGGGCATGAATAAAGCCACAAGTACCTACAACAGTTCATTGTCAAAATTGGACCTCGTGGGGATCATGACATTTCAGTAAAGCAGACATTGAGAGTGAATCAGACAAATCTAGAGGGACATCTTGAGGGCCCATTTTCAACCATAAATAGAATATTAGGGCATTTTGAAGGCTCACAACAATATTAATATTTGGGCATTCTTGGAGGCTCTTCTCAGCAAGAAGTAATGTTGAGCATACTTTTAACATCTGTATTAGCAAATGCTGGGGCAAGCTGAAGGCCCACATCATCATGTGTTAAAAATCATTGACTTGAGCAGATATTTCAAATGAGATAGAAAGATATGAAGAATGAAAATGATGAAACAGTGACAGTCGAGCTGACTATACATAATTGCTTCATTCATCAGGCAATTGTATTAGGGTCTTGTTGTTGAACAAATATTTATTCAGCAAATATGATTTCAAATACCCAATCTTCTTAAAACCATGTGTCACATGATAGCGCGATCTTTGTTCAGCTACATCACAGTTGCATGAATAAAAATAATCCCCAGGAGACTACTCGATCCAGGGTTCAGTTCCTCAAGATCTCAGCTTTGAATTTTGCATTCTCTGTATCAGTGATGATTAAAAATATTTCTTTGAGATTCCTAGCAGTTAGTTTCAACCATACTGTTGGGATTACGAAGTTGTTTTTCACAATAGTTTTCGCTTAATCGATGACATTGGAAAGGGAGACTCAACTCACTTACATTATTGTTATTCCCGCTGTTACTAGGGTCATCATTGCCAGCAAGGCTGAACTGAATTTTTATCTATTTTGGGTTTTATCATGTGTGTTTCATCCCCAGCAGCAAGAATTTCATGGATATCTTTCTATGCATGAATCTTATATCTGAAGTGTTTCTACTTTCTACAATGCTCATTTCGGAAGAAAACGTGATCGATATCACACTTGCCCTTGCTCGAGATGATATCAAGATCAGTTGGTATCTTTTATTCAACTTTTTGATCATACCAACATCTCACTTGTATCCCAACTGAGTTTTGTTCTCAAGTGATCTTGTGACATCATACAAAAACTTTGAACACTAGGCAAAGAGCTTCAATAATTGAGAAATTTGAGCAGAAGCCACAGAAAAGGATGAATGTGTTGTCAAATGCTTTACGAACATTTGAGCTGAAACCACATGAGATGAAGAATGTATTGTCAAAGTGTTTTACGAACTAGTTATTCTGATGTTGAACCAATGTTGTGATTATATGGTTTCCATTTTTGATCCAAGATGAAGTTTGTCTTCTTCAACTTCAAGATTATAAGTTGAGATATGATGAAGATCTCTTTCCGCAGAAGGAGAGCTGAAATTTTAACAACAAGAAACTAGTGGAGGCAACTAAGGTTGAATGACAGGTTGTTTTTAAGCATCTTGGCATGATATGATCCAAGTTGCCTTGTTCAAGAACCATTTAAATGTGGGGACATGAAAGGAATTGAGATAAATTCTCCTTATGATGTGTTTCAAAAGTCAAATCAGAACAGACTCTACTCCCCTAATTAATTCCCGCTGAGTTAGACATCTCTACATCTACACTCTTCAAAGATGATATATTCTCTTTTTAAAGATGATAGATTATCTTTTCAAAGATGAAAGCTTTATTGGATTTCTACACAAGTCCAAGCAAAGAATGTTGGTTTTATCCAAGATAAAATGGGGCATCATGGTCATAATTTTGACTACAGCAAGAGTTCCACAAATGAAACATTTCTTCTGAAACTTTCATGAAACAAAGAAGACGCCAAGATACAAGTTGATCAGATGATTCTGTAGAAATGCAAGCTTGACAGCATAAGTTTCTACACTGATATCCAGAGGTAACCATGGCAATAAATGATGAATTGAATGAAGACCAAGTTCACCACTTTGAAGTCAAATGAAGACTGCATCAACATTCATGCATTCATAAAAATATCATTTACACAATAGACAATGCATTACATTGATACATCTGAGTGCATTCAAACATGAAGTTTTACAGATCTTCGGAAGAACAAGAAGATTCAGGTAAAAAATACCTTACACGAAGAAGGTATTCAAAACCACAAATATAAGAATCATGCAAACATCTGAAGAAGAGATGGACGCAATCCACAAAAATGAGCATTATCTTGAGATTGGGGCATGTTACCCAATCAACATGTTATTTTGAAAAAAATAAGAAAACGATTTCCATAGTTTCTCATTCAATCTTTTCTAAAAATGAAATTGTTGAAAAGTAAGAAAACGATTTCCTTAATTTTTTTACTTAGTAAACTATTTCCCACATCTGTAAGTCCTTTAGTGCATGATGTTTCCAAAAAGCCTTCGGGATCTTTTTGATGTTTTCAAAGCCTTAGGGTCATCTGTAAGTCCTTCAGTGCATGATGTTTCCAAAAAGCCTTCGGGATCTTTTTGATGTTTTCAAAGCCTTAGGGTCATCTGTAAGTCCTTCAGTGCATGATGTTCCCAAAAAGCTTTCGGGAGCTTTTTGATGTTTTCAAAGCCTTAGGGCCTCTGTAAGTCCTTCAGTGCATGATGTTTCCAAAAAGCCTTCGAGATCTTTTTGATGTTTTCAAAGCCTTAGGGTCATCTGTAAGTCCTTCAGTGCATGATGTTTCCAAAAAGCCTTCGGGAGCTTTTTGATGTTTTCAAAGTCTTAGGGTCATCTGTAAGTCCTTCAGTGCATAATGTTTCCAAAAAGCCTTCGGGATCTTTTTGATGTTTTCAAAGCCTTAGGGTCATCTATAAGTCCTTCAGTGCATGATGTTTCCAAAAAGCCTTCGGGAGCTTTTTAATGTTTTCAAAGCCTTAGGGTCATCTGTAAGTCCTTCAGTGCATGATGTTTCCAAAAAGCCTTCGGGAGCTTTTTGATGTTTTCAAAGCCTTAGGGTCATCTGTAAGTCCTTTAGTGCATGATGTTTCCAAAAAGCCTTCGGGATCTTTTTGATGTTTTCAAAGCCTTAGGGTCATCTGTAAGTCCTTCAGTGCATGATGTTTCCAAAAAGCCTTCGGGAGCTTTTTGATGTTTTCAAACCCTCAGGGTCATCTGTAAGTCCTGCAGTGCATGATGTTTCCAAAAAGCCTTCGGAAGCTTTTTGATGTTTTCAAACCCTCAGGGTCATCTGTAAGTTCTGCAGTGCATGATGTTTCCAAAAAGCCTTCGGGAGCTTTTTGATGTTTTCAAACCCTCAGGGTCATTCATAAGATCTCTGGGCAGAATGTTTTCAACATATTCATCCTACTCAAAATAAGCTAAATGAAAAATTATTGTATTTTTCGTCTTTGCTCTATTCTTGTTAACACAAGAATGAGCAAAGAGGGGCAGCCGTAGACACTAATTTTTCATTTTACTTTTATTATTTTATTATTATTATTATTATTATTATTATTATTATTATTATTATTATAAATATTATTATTGTTATTATTATTATTAAATAAAATAAATATTACAAATTACAATTAGACCCAAAAGGTCCAGATACAAATCTCTGAGCCCATTTTACAAACCCGAAGCTCAATAGCCCGAAGCCCAGATGGCCCAACAGTGACCCAAACTTGGTGGCCCAGATCCAGAAGCCAGAGTAGAAACCCTAAACCCAGTTAGGGTTTATATCTCAGCCAGCCGCCGCTTTGCTTCTCAGCCGTTGGATCTGGCTATGATCCAACGGTCCAGATGGTTCCAGCAGGAAACCCTAGGGTGATGATACCCTAGGGACACGTCCCAGCCGCCGCCGCTGCTTCCAGAAGACTCCACCGCCACACCAACGTTCCAGTTTCAGCCACGCCCCGTTGAAGACTCCAGAAGTACCTCGTCAATGCCCCATGTCGAAGCCCTATGGTGAGTCACCACCATAGTCCAGTGACTCACCAAAGGTCACCCCTTTGTGACCGGTCCGAGACGAACCTCATGGTGGCTATAAAAGCCACTGGTTCCCTGAAAAAAGAGAGAGACAGAGGGGGAACAAACCCAAGAGCACCAAAAAAAAGAGAGAAAACAACAACAACCCAGCAACCTCAAATAACAAGGAAAAGACGGAGAGAAGAAATACTTACCGAGGGAGCCTCAATCATCACCGGAAGCCAAAATAGCCAGAAAACAAGAAAATACCGAAGGTATTTTCTTAGATCTGCTCCAAACATGAGTTATTTAGGAGAAAAGAACACCGGAACCGTCATTAGGACGGTCCGATCTATACTTTGGTAGAAAAAAAAAATTTCGGCCACCGGATGCGGTGGCCGGCGGTGGGATTTACGGTGGCAGACGGCTGCCGGCTGATGACCGGCTTCCCTCTGGTGAGGGAAGTTAGAGAGAGGCGAGAGAATTCTTTTCTCTCTCAGTTAGAGAGAGAAGAGAAAGGAAAGAAATGAAGATGCGGGCCCTTCGGGCCAGCCGTTTGGGGGATATATACCCCTTCCCAAACGACGTCGTTTAGGGGAGGGGTATATCTGTAATTTCCTTTTGGCTAAACCCTTTCCGCAACCATCTTAATTTTGTAACATTCCATTTTAGTCACTAAA
The DNA here is from genome assembly GCF_006381635.1 of Hibiscus syriacus. Lineage (NCBI taxonomy): Eukaryota > Viridiplantae > Streptophyta > Magnoliopsida > Malvales > Malvaceae > Hibiscus > Hibiscus syriacus. The sequence continues at coordinate 38,580 of NW_024063057.1, read as the reverse complement.
ATCAAATTTTAAATGTTTTAATTTGATCTTCTAATTTTGTTTATCTTATAATTTAATCACTAATATGTTTATATAAATATTTTAGGAAAATTACGTATTTAGTCTGTTAATTTTAATAATTAATATTTTAATCCTGAGTACATATTTTTAATTTATTTTAATCTGATATTCGAATTTAATATAATTTTATTTTAGTCACCAAATTAATAAATGGATAAAATAACATGTTTAATCCAAGTAATTTTAAATAATTAATTACGAATTAGGTATTTAATCTTATTAGATTATAATTTAGTCACTAATTTTAATATTTTCTTTTATATAGTTCTAATTATATTTTTATTATTGTTTTACTTGTTTATATATTTAAATATTATTTTTATTAATATTATATAGTCATATAAATATATATATAATAAATAATGATTTATATTTTTTTTACAATAAATTATTTTTATCATATTTTTAATATTTATTTATTTTTCAATATCGAAGAAAAAAGACAGTCTTAAAACAACTGGATATTCATTTTCTGATATTTTTAAATAAATAAATATTTGATTTTATAAATTATGTATTAATTGTTTTAATTATTTATTTATTTTTTTAATATTAAAGAAAAAAGATGTCTTAAGGTACCTAGAAGTCATTTTCTAATATTTCTAAATAAATAAATTTTCTATTTATAAATATATTAATATTTATAATTTTAAAATAATAGGATTATAGATTAAATATATATTGAATTTTTAAATTCCTAATAATAGAGACGATTTATAATTAATAAAGTACCAATTTTGGGCGTTGTAGGGGTGTTAATCCTTCCCTAAACGTAACCGACCACGAATCTATTTTTATTATTAAAAAGAACGAATTTTTGGTTAAACACAGATCAATTTATCTTTTAACTGATGTTTTCATAAAAACTCTTTTAAAGGATAATTTTTTAGGTATTCGACATACCTGACCCAAAAGGCCGATGGCGACTCCCAAATTATTTTAAATCATTTATTCACTTCCCGCCAAGTAAAAAAAAAATTCGTGTCCGGACGAAAACCGGTTACGACAGCATCCATTTCAAGGCCAGCACCCCAACCACCTACTCCAACACCTGAACCAGCTCCAGCCCTGCCGCGATCGACCACTATTCGACCCGCATTCCAACCTACGGGTGGTGCTTCCTCCGTTACAGCAACACCTGTGCCTGTTGGTAGAGGATCGCAACCGTCTTCCCCTTCGGATAAAAAACCTACAACTGAAGTTGGTTCCACAACCGCTTCCGCGCGTAATTCTCCTGCGAAAACTCCTCCAACAGCGGCGAGGTTGCCTCTTTCTCCACCGAAACCGGCGAAGACTTCATCATTGCCATCTTCTCCAGCCAGGTCAGTGGCAACTACTGCCTCTGTTCCATCTTCTCCAGAGAAGCCAGTGGCAGCTACTGCTGCCTCGGTTCCGACTTCACCAGCCAAGAAAGACTCAACTACAACCTCGGCGACTAACTTCCCAAAACCGGCCACCTTTACGAGCACTACGAAACGTGTGGCTAGCCCTCAAGCATTGGTGCCTACAATGAAACCATCCATGCAATCGCCAAAGATCAAACCACCAACTGCTCCACCACCATCTCCTTTAACTCTCCCACCCCCCCCCCCAGATGAGAGCTCAAGCTGATCACGAACCGAAGATCCCTGCCGAGGCAGAGCAAAAGACCGTGCTCGTTCAAAAGATGATCGACAAGCCCAAGGGGCTTTTCAGTGCCCCTCAAAAGGATCTTGACGACACTCACTATCCTAGCATTCATGGACAGAAAGAACCATCCAAGCATGGCGAGACGGAGGATTCTGGTATGAGGGTCATAATAATCGCTGGTGAGAACAAAGGTGCTTTCATGGAGCTAATCAAATCATCCCACCTAAACGGTTTCCAGAACAGTCCTCGACGTCTCCAAAAGACGGTGACTGGCAGCAGTGACGAGTACCATAGCTACAGCAGCAGCGGTGAGGAAGGCGATCGCAAAACGAAGGGCAAGAGCATTGGATCAGACACCATGCCGATGAATGCATTCATGAACAGCAATGTGCAAGGCGTTAACAACTCTATCGTCTACAATTCTTCCTGCACTCACCATGACCCTGGTGTGCACCTTTCTCTCCAAAGAAAACCAACCGCAGGCGGATTCCATGTCAAGGAACGCAGCAATGGTTACAACAGTTGAAGAGAAAACAAAGCATCAACTGGATTTAGTTGCTTTAGTTTGTTTTTAATTAATTTTAGAATAAACAATACCTATGTTTTTTTAGAATAAACAATAATATGAGTGGTGGCTAAAGGGCAAATGGATTCGATTCTTCAGTACCTTTCGTGGTGCATAATTGAAGACACTTCATGTCCAGGCCTTTTAATAATGAGAAACCTTAAGAGTATATATGCTAAATTCCGAGTGTAATAGAAGTGGAGCATTCAACCCATTGGGCCTTCATTTATTATATCCTTCAAAACTTGTCAATTTGTTGTAGTTCAATAATATATGTAAAATCAATAGTTTAATAATTTATATATAAAAATTGATATAAATTTATATTTTTAATATATATATATATATATATACCAACTAGTTTAACTTTTATTTTTGTAAACTAAAAGGATTGAAGTTTAATCAATCAAAGTAAAATCATTAACTTCTTAACATTTGTGGGATTTTATAAGTACAATTGAAGTTGAATTCATTGAGTAGTCTCGATAGTAAAAGGATATGTTATTCTCTCTAAAGAATCCGAATTTGAACAGTTACGTCTGCATGAATATATACATTATCAATTGACTAAGAATAATTCTAAATAAATACATATTAAAATATTTGGAAAGATGAATTATTAGTGAAATCGACAATATGATTCATCGTCAAAGGACGATATCATGTGGATTTCAAGGTTCTACGAATCATTTGAAGAAGATAATGGGCAGGGTTCTTCCATGAGGAAAGAAGGAAATCAATAGTAGTTCGTGAACCAACCAAGTGACCAACCCACGTGCCTAACAAAATAAAATCATAAAAATATAAAACTAATCGACTAAGTCCCAATAATAATTATACATTGGATCCACGAGTACTAGAGTTTCACGTTGACTAGGATGAACTAAATCAGAAATAGTTGGCCAAAGAGCAACCAATTCGAGTGTCGACGAAAAAACAAATTAAGAAGATTGATCCTATAGTATATAGACTCTCACATCGTTTTTATTTTGTTATCCTGGCCTGATTGCTGGTTGAATTATGAGTAGCCCATTATCGAATAGTACTATTGTATAATTTTATTGTCGATAGTGCTGCCCTAGAATAATATAATACATATAGAGGGTTAAAAATGAAATAAGATTGAGGACTAAACTTACTTAAAACGTATATTAGATATTGTTTCTAAAGATACTCTACAAAAAACGTATCCTTTAAGATTTCACAAGCACTTTTGCACACAATAAATGTAGAATGAATGAAAAATTAACAATACTCAACTTTAGGGGATCAGTCGAATGAAGGCGAAAAATAAAAGAAAAATATATTTTGACAAGTTTTAAAAGATAAATGTTGCATTGTATTTATAGTAACATGCGGGGATGGATTGAGGGGTTGAGGTGAACAGGGGCAATTGCCCTTAAAATGTTCAAAGTATTATATATTTTAAATATTTTCTTTATAATTTCTATTTAAAATTTATTTTTACCCATGAAAATTTATAATTTTATCTCCCTTAAAATTTTATGGGTTCACTTTAACATAAAATCATGCGACTGTCATGCATGCCTAAAGATAAAAAAGTACATCTCAACATTGTTTTTTTTATTCAATTGATAAAAATATAAAATTTAAAAGTTGTAAGTAAGAGTTTTGACGAGTTTAACAATAAAATTAAAACTATAAAAATTATAAAAAAACAAAAACATGAAATCACTTTCTATTTTTTTTTTAAAGAAAAACATGTTTATATTTTTCTGAATTAAGCTAAGTTGTTAAATGAAGAATTATTATTTTTAAAGGTCTCATGTTCGAGTACTAGAGACTGTAAAATATTTAAGCGATTATTGTTAAATGGCTGAGAGTCTTTAGAATAGATACTATCATTTATAATTACCCTAGATTCATAAAAAATGTGTTATATTTAAATAAAAAATTGAATTAAAATATCACACATTACAACAAAAACATCCGGATCCTACAAAAAGAACCAATGCAATGAACATGTGATCCACTAGATTCGGCCTAACTGTACTGGTCCTAAAAGTGGGTCTTTGAGACTTGGAGTGCATGTGCGTTAGATATGTTAATCTGTTGACAGTGTACCAATATCTGGTCCTCGTTCATCCTTGAAGCTGCATGGCAATTGGCGACCTATAATAATAAAGCAAACGATTCTGGAGGGGCAATTGTAAAATAAAGACGATCAGAATGGAGTCTGCCATTTTATCTCTCCAACAATGAGAATTATTCACGGCCAGACAAATTCGGCCAAAATTTCTCTTTGAAATGAACTGATACAGCTGAGTATTTGAACACATGGAGTAATACTCAAGTACAGGGTACATGAAACCTTACATCTTTTGTATTTAAAAAATATTCCATTTCAATGTTTCAGATAACATTTCTATTAAGTTACTTTAGCATATATATATATATATGGAGTGAACAATCGGTAATTATTGAACTGATTCAATGAATAAGATAATGTGTCAAAACACACCATTAAGGCTGTCCTTACGATCCCAAAGGTGATGCGGGTGATTCTCTTCTGTAATGTCTTCAACGAAAACGAGGATTAACTAATTAATGATTTACTTGTTTTTAGATAATTTATTAAGATTGATAATTGATTTGTGTGGAAAAATCTATTTAAGTATCATGTGAATTAACAATCAAATGAAATAAAGTTAATCCGTACACTAAGTTAATTGGTTTCTAATTTTCACTCCAAGACCAACAATCAAAGTGAATGTTGTCTTCTTTAGAGGTCATGGATTCAAACAACTGAATCTACAAATTTTTGTAGACACTATATTTTATCCTGACTTCAAATTGAATTTCATCCATTCAATTAGTACTATTTTAATTATTGTTTTTAATCTTCATTTCAGTTGTTAGTTGTAGTCATTATTATTATTATTCCTTATTAATATTATTTATAGATTTTAATTAAATTTATTTTTATTAGGGGATAATTATATTTATAGATTAATACTTATTATTATTTTTGGTTTATTGTTCATATATATATTATATACACACACGTTTAAGGTATAATTATCAACAATCAATCAAAAAATAGTTTATATTTTTGTTCCTACCCAAACATGATTTCTATCCCACATGCTTTTCTATAGAATGAATCCTAACTATATTTATATATTTTAGTTCGCATGCTTTGAAAAATTTAAAACAGAAAAATAAATGAGTATCCTAGGGTTTAGTTCTTAAAAGGGACTTGAGTTCTCCTTCTCGGTGTCTCCTTGGACCTGCCAGACCCTCGATCCTAAACTCATCACAAGTTTATGTGGACCAAGTTAAACTCGAGATAACACATTCCCCTATGTCTGACACGAGGAATAAATTCATACTAAGACATAAGGTATATGAATCCTGAAAGTTACTTGCTAGGCTTGACACATAGAATAAATTCACATGAAGGCATTGTTTTGACCTCCACTAAAGAAGGTTTAGAACTCAAGTATAAAGCTTGAAATGAATGTCTTTTTTTAAGAAAAGCTAAAATCATTATAAAACTGTTAGTTAAACTATTTATTTGAAAAATAAAATATTCAAAGATAAATAAAAAAGATTGAAAATAAATTGAAACCTAAAATTACAACTTTCACCCTAAGAAGACAATCAGAAACCGATTTTTGGCCTGACTTTCTCGTTTCCTCAGTAGAGTTGCCAGGCTGTTGCAACGATCCTTTGGGTGGCCCTGATTTCGTGTCTCGAATTGAATCGTGTGATGGAGTTGTCACTGATCGTTTTTGAATTAGGTAGATCAGACACCTTAAACTTATCATTTTACCGGATTTGCATATTACCGGAAACTTGTTGGATTTGGGAGTTGTTTACAAACGAGGAAGGATGAACACCCTAGAATTGTCCTTTTGGTACCAACATGATTACCGGTTCTCTTAATTGCGAAATTTGAATTAAAATTTAAAAGTTTGATCCTAAGTACTTACCTTCGAAGAAATTTCGAGAATTAAAAATAAGTTCTTTAATACTTAACCTTAAATAAAATCGAAATAACGCAAAACAACTAAAATGGACAATGCATCAATTTAAATAAAATTAAAATTAAACATAAACAAATAAATATTAATTTTATTTATTTAAGGGTCAAATTGTAACAAAAAAAATACAAATTTCAAGAAATTAAAAGGTTGAAAGGATATAAGACCAAAATGAACTCCCTACAAACGAGGGGGCGATGAAAGAAATTTACCCAAAATTCCTTAAATGACGCAGGTATAAAACCCAATCTCCCCCCCCCCCCCCCCCTTTTATTTTAACTCCCTCACCCAAAAAATCTCTCAGATGCACTTTCTCCATATTCTAGAAATAGACCACCAGAGTACCATGTACACCGCGCCTACCATTGCTCTAGTCACCACCCATGGTGGCTAGAATATTAAAAACTACCCCTTTCGAAAGATCTCTTCACCCCAACACCAAATTCGGCCTCCAATCACCGAAATAGAACCCTCATTGGTGTATATCTAGCCATGCAGATTTCGATTTTTTACATTCTCAATGATGATTCTTTGTTTCTCTGGCAATAATTGGCTTCCTCCGTCGACCGCTTATCTCTGATGGTAAAGCTAAGTGTTCCCCTTGCTCTTCTTTCATTTTTAATGTTTTTTTGGGTGTTTGAACCTTCAAAAACTCATGCCTCTTTGCTTTTTTTTTTGCAGGTTTATTTTCATAACAATGGGGGAGATTTGTTTCTTTTAATACGAAACCTCGATTGGTTCCAAAATCAAAGGGATTTTTCTGATTTTCTTTAATTTGATTCCTTGCTCATTTTTTGTTGATTCAGTTTGCATGTTGAATGATTTGGTTGCCTTTTGTTGTTCATTTTTGTTGTCGTTTTGATTTGACTCGTTCTTATCTTTGGTTCGATCTTGATTATCGTTTTTCATACGATTCGATTCTGATTTGTGTCAGTTCATTTTGGAAATATTTCCAAATGTAATTAACTGAAATGGCCTGGAGATATTTTTTCCGGTGCGTGTTATCCGTTTAGGGCTACTTCACATGTGCGTGGTCTTCACGTGTTGATCATTGGTTAATTGTGACCTTTCGGTTCCTTTTTTTATCTTGGATCGTTCAATCATCAAGCCAGATCCAATGACTATGGATAGGATACATGAGTGTTATGAAGTTTAGGGTTTCATAATCCTAATTTGTTTCGATCTTGGCTGTTGGTTCCCATTTCCATCTGATGGCTCTGATGGTTGCGATATAGCGACATGCTGGGTCAAGCGGGTTTTCTTGTTGGGTTCTTCTCTTCTAGTGTTTAATTATTTTTTGGGTAAAGTATAGTAATGATCACTGAACATTTCTGAAGTTTGTATTTAGGTCCCCAACTTTTAAAACTTACAATACAATCCCTAAATACTTATTCCGTTTGTAATATGGTCCCCCAATTTAAACCACCGTTAGAAATTAGAGTAAATTATATAAACGGTCATTGAACTTTTCAGGCACTTGAATTTAGGTCTCCCAACTTTTAAAACTTGCAAAACAGTCCTCAATTTCATTTTAAACCCCAATTTTCAAAGTAATTCAATTTCATTCTAAACCCTAAATTCCAAAATAATTCAATTAAATTCTAAACCTCAAATTCTAAAATACTTCAATTTAAGGTTTAGAAAATAAAATTATTAATTATTTCAAATAAACACATTGATATAATATATAATTTATAAAAATTCAGAATATTATTTTACCAGGTCATATTGAATCTAGATCCACCTATTTATAATAACATTTCAATAGAAAGATGTTTTAAAATATTTTAAAAATATATATTATTTTTTACTAAACACGTGACTTTATGAAATTATGAAAGTTTTAAAATATTTTAAAAATATATATTATTTTTTACTAAACACGTGACTTTATGGAATTATGAAAGTGGCGTTGTCTTGATGGAATAATTTTTGTCAATGCGTTAAGTGAGTTTGTAAAACATTTGACAGAAAAATATAGTTGCATGCATACATCAAAACTACGCTTGTAGACCTGCTAGTAGGAAAACCTTTGCCAGTAAGATAACGGTCATAATAAATACCGGAAAGTAATAAAGTTCTCAATTCATACATCCATGTAAATTTATTTGAAAAATAGGAGAACCAATGACCAAGAAGCTAATTTCAAGGGGGGAATCAACAAAATTACACATGCATTAAACATTTTGAATACATAGCCTCAGCTGTAGATTATGCATTGAAGCTTGAACAAAATAGAATGTCAAAAGCCAGAGGAATATGTAAAGGAGCACAACACTTCCATGAATTTAACTATGATTAAAGACTATTGAAATCCCTTAGCTTCTCATCTCCAAGAAGGGTCAGCACTATGATATGACAAACTATGGTGAATGTAGAAAATAATGTGAATTATGATTCATAGCTTCGTACCTCTACCAAAGGAGCATCACATTGTTCAGGTTCCATAGGTATTTATAGCAATTTGATTCTCATTAAATCATAAATGTACAGCAAATAGTGCGTGTCTTCTCTAGCATATCTGTCATCACAAAACATATAATAAAAGCAAAGCAATTAGGAGACGTAAAACAATGAAAGCATAAGTCAACAAATTGGTAGGTATCCGACACAAATTTTCACTTCAATTCAGGCAAGTAATTCATGTATATCTAATTGCACTCAAAACTATGCCTAAGCATTTCCATAAAGACAATGGCATTTAAAGTACAGTAATTAGGCTCTTTAATATGCAGTAAGCAGTAACATTCCTAAGCCTATAATATATTTAACATCTTCAATGAGTTCCAATGAGATTAACATCTTCTTAATCATCCAAAATTTGTGTTACTATACCACAAGTCCAGAGTTGTTATGTATAGTCTGAGATACCAATTTCCTTCCCCCTAATTTATCGATAAGTGCTAATAACCCCAATAAATAACTTCATAGAAACACTAAGAGTTTAACAGAAAATTATCGAATTAAATCCTCAAGTTTAGAGAAGTGACAAGTTGACAATACAAACCTGTCCAGTGTCAAAGAGATTGCATATATATATGCCAAAGTCCCGCTGAAGCCACACAATATCCCGGTCTACTCCATGCATAACCTATGTGAATTAAGGATGTCAAAAGAATGTAGGAGGACAAATAAGAAAAAAAGTTGCAGCCATCAAAGAGGCCAACCTTGTCACGGGTTTATATTTTTCTGTCAAATGTTTTACAAACTCACTTAACGCATTGACAAAAATTATTCCATCAAGACAACGCCACTTTCATAATTCCATAAAGTCACGTGTTTAGTAAAAAATAATATATATTTTTAAAATATTTTGAAACGTCTTTCTATTGAAATGTTATTATAAATAGGTGGATCTAGGTTCAATATGACCTGGTAAAATAATATTCTGAATTTTTATAAATTATATATTATATCAATATGTGTTTATTTGAAACAATTAATAAATTTATTTTCTAAACCTTAAATTGAAGTATTTTAGAATTTGGGGTTTAGAATTTAATTGAATTATTTTGGAATTTAGGGTTTAGAATGAAATTGAATTACTTTGGAAATTGGGGTTTAGAATGAAATTGATGAATGTTTTACAAGTTTTAAAAGTTGGGGGACCTAAATTCAAGTGCCTGAAAAGTTCAATGACCGTTTATATAATTTACCCTAATTTTCTAACGGTGGTTTAAGTTGGGGGACCATATTGCAAATAGAATAAATGTTTGGGGACTGTATTGCAAGTTTTAAAAGTTGGGGGACCTAAATGCAAGCTTCAGAAATGTTCAGTGACCATTACTATACTTTACCCTTATTTTTAATATAACAATAAGGGAGTTAAGTAATGTAACACCATAATCCAATCCGAATCGAAGATCCATGAATTAGAATGTTACACGAGACTAAGGAAATAGTGACCCAAAATTTTCTTTAAATCTATTTATAATTACTAAAAATAATCCATCCATAGAAATAAAAGAAAACGTAATGATTTGGTTTTACAAATAATGGGAAGCTCCTAGAATATATCTCAAAATAATAATATAGTACCAAGTACAAATCAAAGTTACGACTGAATAATACACAAGGGTCCATAAATAGTTCATGCCCTCTAAAGATGACTTAAGACGTACTCTGATGGCATATGAAAACATGTTCTGCTGCATTGGAATGTCTGATGACGATAGCTCCCCACGATTTGCCCTTAAGAACCTGCACACAAAAATATATTTCGAATATTGAGTTTACGCTCAATGCCTTACTAATAACTGTAATGTACTACCTGTATTCACTAAATGAGATAACTGGTGGCACAAGCATTAATATGCAAACTATTGTTTTAACTACTGAGTAGGCATTATGGTGTGGCTGAGGGTTTTGCATCTTGGAGCTCACACACCCCTCTAGCCTTTCTGAGATACCCTCGAGTATCTAGGGTGAGATCCAGAGTTGCATTAGAAACATACACCCGCCAACTTACTCTATCAAGTCTTAGGCATCTACGCCTAGTCGGCTGTTGAAGTGCCTTGGCACTGACTTGGATATCCATTGATTGATGTATTTCTGCTAAGAGGAACTCGTGTGTCCTGACTATTTCTCGAGCATCAAACAAGGCTATTTTTATATAACATTAGCTATTATTGTTTCTACTGTTCTGTTACTAATTATTATAATCACTTGAAGTCTTATTTGTTACTATATTAAGTGTTTGGGGTACCTCAGGTCAAATCCCTTAATTTTGGGTTATTTTGCCCAAAACTGACTGTTGGTATCGATACTGGCCCTTCAGTATCGATACCCTTGATCTGCTCTCGATACCTTATGTGAGTGTCGATACCGAAAAAACTTACTGGAATCTTGGTCTCGATACCAAACCTGTGGGTCTCGAGACCATTTCCCCGGTATTGATACCCCAAACTCAATATCGATACCACTGTCCAGAAAATCATGGATTTTTACCCATATGAAGAACAGTCTCGATACCAACCTTTTGATATCGACACCCAACCTGCAGAATGCACTGTTTTGGCACGAAAAATTATATATTTCGATCACAAAACCCCTAAAGAGGTCCTCAAATGATGTTTAAATGTTATGTGTGATAATATAGGTCTATAAGAGTTCATAAACAATGCTGGAAACACATAAACACCAAATCTACTATGAACATGCTCAAACTCATGTAACCTACTAAAACTCATCTAAATAAGCTACATGTGAGTGAGTTATATGATGATTATAAACTGTTAGGAGTGTCCAAAGATCAGCCCAATGTGAGATTCTCCTTCTCCCTTACTTTAAAGCTTTCATTAATCTCTCTCACTAAACAAGAAGCAAATATATGATTACTAACTGAATTTAGAGGTTATCGAGGGTTTAAAACACTTTCTAAGGCTATAAATCACTGAAAATGGGCTGAAACTTCTATGCTCCTTAAACCCCTATAAAACCCATTCCTTGAAAACCATGGCCATAGCCCACTCTTTTGGTCTCAAAATGAAGTTTTAGATGTGCTGAGTTCGATTATTACCTTTGGATACCAAACAAGGGTTGCAAGAAAATCAAGTTACCACCTTTAATTGCCCAACTTGAAGGAAGAAGAAGAAAATTTGAAGAGGAAGATGAGACAAATAAAAGTTGAGAAAAAGAGGGAAAAGTCAGTCGCGAGATCACCCAAATTAATGGATATTCAGCCTTTCAACATAAAATTAGTCTAACTTTACTCTTGGTCCTCTTGATTTTGGTTAGGTACTAAAAATGCCCCTTTTCAACACTATTGGGCTCAATCCAAGCCCAATTTCACTAATTCTTGGGTTAAGGCTCTTAAAAGCTAGGGAACAATTTCTAGGTTCATCTCGGGTTAGCCCAAACTACTAACCCAGGATCTGGGCGTTACAAGTAAAGTTGAAAAAATAAATATTTCTCAAAGAAAAAGGGAAGTTTAAGTATTTTTCTAAAAGGGAGCTTTTCTCAAAAATAATTTTTCAAGGAAGTTTTGTTATATCAAAAAGGGGAAGATTGTTGAAATTATATTTTGATATAATAAATATTTGTAAAATTGATTTTGGACTTAATCAAACATTTCAAAAATAATTCAAACTCCAAAATAACTTGAAAAATATGTTTTCTAATATATATATATATATATATATATATATATATATAATGTTTTTGAGTTGGTTAAAATGTATTTAAAACTTTTAAAGTATGACAAACATTATTGAGTCACTATTGGCAATGTTCATGACACTGTTCAAAGACGGGTATTGTTAATAGTTTTGAAACTTTTGTAAGAGTTTCGAAACTTTACTCCCTGAAATTGTTTTAATGGCCGATTTTCTTCAAATGTCATATATTTATGTAGGAGTTTCGAAACTTTCATCAAATTTTCAAAACCTCAAAAACAATGTATTTAGAAGTTTCAATACTTTACAATAATTTCAAAACTTTCATCAAAGTTTTGAAACTTGCTCCAAAGTTTCGAAACTTCATGTGCAGATAACCTTTATTACATGTTTTTAAAGCCTACAATGGTAATAATTTATCCCCAACGATTAGAAACACATTTCAACTGATAAAAAAACAAAGGGACACTTGAAGAAGGTTACTACATCTATCCAAACTTAAAGATCAAAAGAAAATAATTTTCATTCTTATTTCCTTCATTTTTGTCTTGTACATAAATGTATAAAGCTTAGTTTTATATCTTTTGCTATTATTCTTGTGAGCTTAAATATTTGTAAACACATACTCTATGAGGTATTCTTGTTTACCAATCATCCTTTTTTAAAAGGGGAGAAGTTTTAGTTGAGCCTAAGAAAAACTAGAGTTGTAAAAGTTACTCTTTGTCCTAGAAAAAAAGAACAAAATAGTGAATTTGTTGAAACCCTTAGTGTGGAGCTAAGGTAGTGGATGCAAACTTTGGTTGAGAAAATCGAACTACTATAAATCTTGTGTCTAATTCTTATATTTTATTGCTTCCACACCAAAGATTTTTATATGCCTATGCCCCTCTTGACATATTTCGGTTGATCGATCAAGTCTAACAACTAGGTCAGGAAAATGGGCCTCATCCTTTGACCTTTGCTGGAATGGACTTGGACCTTGACTTCTTAGACATGAACATGGATTTTAGAATTTGGACATCGACTTTGGACCTGAAAATAAAATAAAAACAAAAATATTAATATTAATAATAATATATAATATGTAATATATATTAAAATATAATATATAGACTATAATATATAATATTTTTAAAAATAATATACCTATTATTATATATAAATGGTATACGTACTATTATATATTCAAATGTATTATATATATATATATATATAAAAAATACTATATTTTTTTCAAAAATAATAGATTATATAATATACTATATACGATAAGTATAATACTTCTTCTCCCCATTTATATTGTTTATTGTTGATTTTTCACATAATTTTAAGAAGAAAAAGTTTGTGTAAAAGATTTGTTATAAAAAACTAAAATGATAATTTTATCTTGAAAAAGTCAAATTTTACTTTGTTGAGAAACTAAAAGAAAGATAAAAAGAGAAACGTGTCTAATAAAAGTTATTGATTTTTATTCAAAGGGATAACTTAAATGTGACAATTTTAAAACATAAAATGGATAAATTTAATGGGTTAGAGAGAGTATATAATATACTATCATATATAATAAATATACTATAATATATAAAATTAATATATTATATGAAATAATATATATATATATATATAATAAATATACTATAATAAATATATAATAAAATACTATTGAAATTTGAAATAAATCACGAGACGAAAATATGTGTCTACAAGATGAAAATTGTTAATTAATTAACAAACAATGTATGTTGTTGACATGATATTTTCATATTTATATAATTATTGATGTGACACGTAACATATCAATACTCTTAGTGACATGATATATATTAAATCATCATATTAGATGATATAATACACATCATATTATTATTTTGGGAGACATAGTACATTTCACATATCACCTTAAGTGATGTGACATATGTTATGTCAAATCATCTAAGGTGATATATTATGTGTCACATCAATAATTAAGTCCATATAAAAATGTTACATCAATTTCAGTGGTTACCATTTAATCAATTAACGATTTTCTTCTAAAATTAGTATTTTTAATAAAGAAAAATTAAAAGTGTAAACTACGTCAATGGTCATTAACATTAGAGTTAGTGTTCATTTTCACCACTGATGTTTTAAAAATCATAAATCGATCACTACTTTTATCGTTTGTTACAAATTGGTCATCCGACGTTAATCGTCGTTAACAGTCGTAACAGAAACCACAGCTGGACGAGATTACCACGTGTCACTTCTTCTTCTTATCTCTCCTCTCCACTTCTCTCTTGTCTGTATGTTTCTAAACGATTATCTCCAGCTATCCACCCCAGTTCTGTTAATATAAATTTATTCAATTAACTCAATATTTTAATATTTTAATATAAAGGTTATTCTTCTTCTTCCCCTCGGCACTTTTAGTGCAGCCCAAGTGTTGGCACCTCCTCCCAATTAACAGCGCGGCTCTCAAAACCTTTGTTACATCCTGGTTTTTGGAATCTTTGTTCGCCTCCATGACCCATACAAAGACCAGATGCCCCTCTTGCTCCTTTTGAGCAGCCAACAAAACTTGCATTTCTTTGAATTGCTTACACGATTATCCGAGGACGCCATAGTGGTGGTTTGCTCAGAAAGCGTCTCTATAGGAAAGTCGGTCTGCGAAGAGGGCTCACAAGTTTGATGAAATTCATGACAGGGAGATTTATCCCCAAACTAAAAAGACTCTAGTAACTGAACCAAAGCTTTGCAACTATCCATTTTTGGAGCAAAGAGTGATGGCATATAACCACCAGATTTCTTGGCCACTCGTGATGGCATATAACCACCAGATTTCTTGGCCACTCGTGATGGCATATAACCAAACCAAAAAAAAAACTCTTGTGTCTGAACCAAATCTGACCACTCGTTAATGCTAATCGTTGGGGTTTTGTTTCAGTACAAAAACAACCAACACACCTATTGCTTTGTTTATATGGACTTATGGGCTTTGATTGGTGGGTAGAAAACAAAAATCTCTTGTATATCCTTCGTTTTTTTAATCTCTACTCATGACGTTTCTTAAGACAAGCTTAGTGTTTTGTCTTAATCTTTGAAAAGAAAACAAGCTTTCTCTAATCTGATTGTTTCTCATGCGCAACTGTTTTACATCGAAAACTTACTGCTGTAGAACATGTATTCTTATGTTTATTATTATTTACGATGGTGAATTAGGGTTGAAAAGATTGCAGGAAATGTTTGAAATTGTAAATTAGTTTAATAAAGGGTGGCTTAGATTAAGATTTCAAGGTTTTTTTCATTAGAAACCAGTGATTTAATGGAACCGGGAGGACGAGAAAATGAAATGGGGATGCTAAGCTCTTTTACCAGGAACATGAACTGGGGTAGAGAGGCGGAGAGCAGAGATAGAAGAAGAAGAAGTGGCACGTGGCAATCCAAGTTAAAAGATAATGGTCCAACAGTGATTTTTGTTATGGTTGTTAACGATCCGACCAATTTATAACAAATGATAACGTTAGTGATTGATTTGTGACTTTTGAAATATCAATGGTAAAAACGAATATTAACTCAAACATTAATGACCATTGACATAGTTTATCCAAGTTAAAATGTTGAGGGTTAAAGTATTCAAGAAATGAGGACCAAAATAATCATTCAAAGAAATTTAGCTGACCCTATTCTCATATGTAATGAGGTGAGGGGAGGTAAGATAGTAGGCTGCCCCTAACACCAGGTTGAGAGCAACTTCGGTGGAAGACCTCCGGCACTCAGAATTATAAATTGTCCACCGTGGAACTCGATCCACGACCACAAGGTTAAGAGCCTTACGCTCTACCAACTGAGCTGGACGGCAATTTTGATATTATATCAAAAAGAAATAAATCCTAGTAAGGTGATGAACCTAAGAAATTGATCACCAAAGCTCGTCCCACCCTAAACGGTAGTTTCCGAATCTAGTGGAAGCCCTAGTAGTTAAACACGAAGGAATCCCAACAAATATGTCAAAATGGAAGAGAGAGCTAGTAAGTCCTAACAGAAAGATGGAAAAGTAAAAGAGAGAAGAGAAGGGATATCATTTCGAGAATTTCGCCACATCGATCAAGCCAGATAGACCCAACACGCACATAGTAACATGTCATGCTTCCCTCAAGACATGCCCTAGTTTCTAGGCCCCACTCTTTTTTTCCACGTGGCGCCGCCTAACGTACCCCCTGGCCTCCATGCAATGCTTTCTGCTTCGATCATAAAAACATTCCACCACCAGGCCCCTCCCTCTCACATTGATTATTGTTCTTCTCACCAAACTAAAGCTTGGGGGTTGAGAAAATGAAGGTAAGCTACAACATACCCATATATTTGTTTCTTTGATTTCCCTTTCTAATGAATCAAATTGGGTTTTCTTGTTTAATGTAAATTTTAATAGATCTTCAACTGGGTGCAAAAGAGGTTCCATCAGAAAGTCCTCAAAGGTTTGATAATATTTTTCTAACTTATTTCCATTATCATGCATTCTTTTCTCTATATAGAATTGATGGTTTTTTTTGCAGATGGGCTTGCTCGAAATGTTAAGAAGACTGATTCGCTTGCAATCGATTCCAACACGAAAGCTTTACTCGAACAGGTAACACCTTCCGACATGCTGGATGGTTGGCGAGATGGCATTTTAGCAATCGGCACTTTCGGTTTCGATCCTTTGAACCAAAACGACTACTTAGCTTCGGAAAGCTACGAAGACCACGACGACAACGAAGACGAAGCAGAGGAAGAACTATACACCGATAATAACGATGAAGAAGATGAAAATCTTGAGAATGAGAGTGATGAAGAAGTGAACCCACTGGTGTTGAGTGCTTTCGAGCACAGTTTGGAGGAAGTTGATGGAGAAAGTGACGTGATGATGATGATGATGGTTGATGGGAACGGTGGGTCTACTGATCACGAAATTAAGATCGACTTGGAGGCCACTGAGACCCATTCCGGAAAGCTGAGGAGAAGAACTACACTGGCCGACCTCTTCTCCGAGGACCCTGACTTCAAAAACAAGCACTGCCCACTGCAACTGGACTCAGATTCAACCAAAAAGCCATCATCTAGTACCAAAAATGGCTTTCCTTTGCCAAGAAACTCATTCCTCAAGTTGGAGAAGATTCTCGTCCCATCAAAATGCTGCACCATGTGAGTATTTATAAAACCTCTGCCTCCTTTCACTTGCACACTAATCACTCTCCATTTCTCTTATTAGTTTCATATTAATTTATTATAATGGGTAATTATTTGATTAGGAATGAAAATTTTCTACAAAGTAGTTAGGATATTGTCACGTGTACTTATAAAAAAAACTCGTAAAAGTGTGTAAACTTCTTCGTAGAGTTTTTTTTTTAATTCTATTGTTAGTAAATTATAAGGTTATTATAATTAGGTCTAATTATGCTTCCGATCATCCGGCCTTTTTCAAATATGGTTCATTTGCTTTTAATTCTAAGAATTTAGTTTCTCACTAGTCTTATTTAAAAAATTAAGGTAATTTTATACTTGAACCGGAAAAAAAAATCAAAGGATCAAATTTCAAAAGATCAATAAGCAAGGGTGGGGCGTAATTAAACCTTATAATGATCCAAATACACGAAAGACTTTACTAAATTCAATAGGGGGGAAAAAGGGTAAAAAGTAGCTATGATCAAACTGACCATCTGATTGATTAAAAAGTTGAAGTTTTCATATCCGTACTGTTAAAAAAAAGCCTGAAATTTGGAGCAAAAGTTAGTGAATTGAACAAACTGATTTGAAACATCAGATGATGAGAGGATGCTGAAAAGGAAGATTCATCCGGAGCTGGAAGGCAAGGGACAGTGCAAGTCCACCGTAATTGATGCTCTTGCTAAAAAGACATTTCAATCCACTGAATCTGCGTCTCTGCTTCATTCACCAGGTATTACTTTTTCCAAAACCTTAGTGAGGGATGTACTAAATAGGCGGATGTACCTATAAAAATTTAAAATTATTATATATTTTAATTTTTTCTATATATTTCCTTATTGAAAATATGTTTGGCCCCCTCTCAAGAATTTTAGTTCGTCCCTTGAAATTTTAGTTCATCCCTCTTAAGTTTAATTCATACTCCAACATAAAATGTTACGTTCATCGCTCACTATAACGTGGATGTCCTATCAGCAACTGGTTATTTACTCTTCACAGTCCATTCTTGTTGTACTATCTGTGAGCCGGTTCTTGTTGTACGTACTCCGCTCGTTGCATGGTTAGGTAAAGTTGGGTGGTCAATAAGAGAGAAACCGAATGGATAGTGATAATACTCATAACCCCTCCCCCCTTTTTTCCCTCAAAAGTAACACTACAAATGTATAAAACCAACGAGGAAACCGTCGAAGTAATCCCGACACTGTTTGTGTTCCCAATCTGGTCTATTTTCTGGCCCCATGACAATATCCTCACCGGACTGTTATGTCTGGCGTTAAAATTTGTGGGGTCGATTTCCCATTATCCTTCATTATTTGTATCATAATATTTGATCAACTAAACTAACGAGCATATTGCCTTCTCTCTTATTTTTTATTTTCTGATATTTGATTATATTATTGTTTTGCAGATGCTGCTATAGCTTGAGATTCGAGTGACGATGATGGATGACCTAGTCTGATTAATATTAATGCGTTGTTTCTTAAATATGTTCTCTGTTTGTGTCTTTAATTTGTGGACAATGTTGATTAATGAAGCTACTCGTGCACGTGAACTATGGAACCGTGTGATTTTCTTTTCTACTTCTATTTTAGTGTTTTGGTTGTCCCCGCATTGCCCTTGCTTATGTCTTATGCACCTTTATCTACATTTCTAATATATAAATAAATTAATTAGTGAGATGAGATGATATAATTAGATGAAAACTTTGAATTCGTGTCATGTCAATTCCAATTTGTAATTATGGTTTATTGTTTTGGCTTTAGTATATGTTCGTTGTTTGTTTAAATTGTCTTGGATTATTAATGATTCGAACATCTTCGTTGACTCCATAATACTTAAGTATGAATGTTGTACGATAATACTACTATGCTTTCAACATTAACTCATTAAATAATTAGTTGGTAAGTGCCTTCGATTTAGTGGGATTTATGGTGGTTCTTATATGACGAAATACAATAGCATCTACGGAAGAAGCAAACCCTTGTCAACTAGAGATGGATAGTGGAGCGGATTTAAGTTGTTATGTATTTTAGATATTTTATATAAATTTTGTTGATAATTTATTTTCTTTCTCTTAGAAATTGATAAATTGATCCGTTTTAATATTTTAGAAGTTCGTTCCCCAAACATAAAGTTTTACGTTTGTCATATTATCTAGGTCGATTATGATTGGCCTTTTGGGGATATAACCAATTAACCATCGGTAAGGGGCTCAGTTTTATAATTGAAATCTAGAGTTTTCACATTGTGGAATGGTTGTTTTTTAGATAAATTTTGAAGAAGTATGGGACATGAATCATAGTTTTTGTTTCCAGTCAAACCAATTAAGTTTTCAAAGCAAATTGAAAAATTTTAAAATTAAGTGACCAAAATAAATACAGTCAAAATTGAGTGATCAAGAAGTAATATAGCCTATAAAAATTAGATCAATTGATCAACAAATTTTATAGAGCCCAGTCTATTGGTTTGAAAAATTGGTCTCAGAGCGAATGGAGTAGCCCACTACGGATATTCGTAAAGTTGAAGTTGTTTAGGAATAGCCCACTATGTATTTTATTTTCCGTATTAATAACTGATTTCAAGCCTACAAAGAGAGGCTTTTTCTTCATTTCTCTGCCACTGCTCACTAGGTTTATTTGGGAACGAGATTTGTTTTAGGTAAAATATATATTAAAAATTTAAATTTTATTATTAGTTCTTGTATCGTATATGAGTATTTAATTATTATAAGTTCCTTTGATTAATTTTTTTAATTTTTAATTTTTTAAATGATAAATGGATAATACGATTAAATTACGAGAATTAAAACGATCAAATAAAAAACTTAAATTGAATCTATATCTTTTGCATTGTCAAGGAATTGACAATAAAATTTAATAGCCAGAGTTTAGGTGAAGATTAACATTTTTAAAAATATGGAGATTAAATTCATAATCTTTACCTAAAACAGTGATCGATAGTAGAATTTGACCTAATTAAACAAGTTATCGTAGAATGGGTAATAGTGTTTATATAGACTTCAGAGGTAGGTTCGGATGTTTTCAACGGGTCAATTTCCCCCAAAAGAATCTTCTTAGTCTCCAGTGCTTGCCATGCTTTATGCTCCTCCTCTTGGACTGACAGAAACCCTTGTTGGACTGCGATTTGGAGTTTATAGGTCCCCGAACGAATTCGGAGCTTTCTTTGGTTGAGCATAAGAGACAGAACGCTAACTAATTTCCACCGTTGTCGGCGAGGCATCGGGAATGGCCCATCTTGTCATTTGTGCCACGCTGAAAATGAAACAATGTTGCATATCTTACGAGACTGCACCACTCTCATCACATTTGGGATAACTCATGAAATATCCCTTCTCGTTCTTCGACCTTGACCATGGAGATTGGTTGCTTTGGAATCTTAAGTCCACGTTCATCTGCGAAGAGAGTCATGGACCCTGGGGCCAGGGGCGGAGGTAGACTCGGCCTACCTAGGCCTTGGCTACCATGCGAAGTAAAAAAAAATGTAATTCTAGAATATAATTCTATTGCATTTAATTTTAATTTTAATTATATTTAATCAAAATTAAATTAATTAGAGTCTTATTTAATTTTAAATTTAACTATAATTTTACCTCTTCAAAATCTTAAATTAAGAGATATTTTCTTTTATATATATATCATCTCTTTCTTATTTATTTATTTATTTATTTATTATTGTATTTTTTAAATTCAAATGAATTATTTTTAAAGCCTAAAGATAATTAAATATCTTAACTGAGATTTTGAGATTTTGAGTTTTTGATCTTCTTATATAGGTTTTTATTACATTTTTTTTTGGAAATTTTATGCTTTATG
Source organism: Hibiscus syriacus (assembly GCF_006381635.1). NCBI lineage: Eukaryota > Viridiplantae > Streptophyta > Magnoliopsida > Malvales > Malvaceae > Hibiscus > Hibiscus syriacus. The sequence goes on along the minus strand of NW_024063057.1, from coordinate 17,192 downwards.
CTTTATTTTATTCTTTAATTACTTATAAACTTGTGATGTTATTCGTTGTTTTTAGCAATTTTTCAATATTATCTACAAGATTATAATAAAAATTTAAAAGATACTCCATATATCATATTTAATTCAATTAAAATTAATCAATATTTTTTGTCTCGATCATAGATGAGTTTGATTATTTGAAAATGAGAGTTCATCTTAATTGATGAAAATATTATATTTCATACTATGTATTTTTTTTACATAAATTTGAATTTTTTTTGAAACATTTAGTTATACTAGTTATAGTTGTTATTAAATTTTTAAATTGTAAGATTATATATGTGAGTTATACTCCTATTAGATTATTTTTTTTATTATATTTATTTTGCCAAATAAATAATATTTTTCTGGATTCCCCAGAAACTCTTTATATTCTAAAATATCATTCCTATTCCGGATGCGTTCTGCATACTAGCATAACTTGGAGCAGGCTTTATCTTGATTGTGTTCCTGTTAGGATTTTGAATAGGGTTCTAGCCAGTATCCAAGTTCAAGTGGTGTCACCCGAATCCGTGATGGAACGCTCTCAACACCGATGGAGCCCTTTCGCCACACACGAAGTCAAGTTCAATTGGGGACATCTTCAGAGATCATATGGGAAATTGCATTGGCACTTTTTATAAGTCGATCGGCTTTTCAACGATCCTTGAAGCTAAGTGACGGGGAATTTATAAAGGTATTCATCTTGCATGAAATCATTGTTTCGAGAAACTAATCATCGAAAGTGACAGTGGGGATCCTCTCAAACTTCTTTCGCCACCTTCAGATTCGAGTCCTTTTGCTTCCATTCGAGCCATTGCCCGTCTTCTTGACAAAACCTAGTTCGTACAATTCTCGAAAATTTACAGGGAAGCTAATGTGGCTGCTGATTTATAGGCCAAGCTGACTGATCACTCCTCAGATGCAACTGTTGTTGTCGACCCGCTTCAGCTTCATGCTATCCTTTTCAGAGATTTCAACAGCCCACCTTACTCGTAATTGCTTGATGTAATTATCCCTATTAAAAAAATGATATATGAAACAGTTTCCCATATATTTTTTAACTAGTAAGAAAGATTCAAATCTAGTAGGATAGAGGGATAATTGGGTTCCAAATAATTAAAGATTTGATCATCTTTAAGTTCCTAACCTAACCCTTAAGTCGAAGAGGCTCCAATTATAAATTTCATTGTTATTTTAGTCCTTAATCAATACATAATCAACTGATAAACAAACAGTTAACTCCTTTTCATTTAAATTTATTATATGAATGAATTAGGGCATATGCGTTGTCTATGAAAGTGCAATTTGAGTTGTTCAGAACCAACCAAATTTCTTCGTATTATTATTATTCTAAAAAGAAGTCTACATACTGTGCATGGAATTCAAACACAAAACATGCAAATTGCTTTACCTGTATCATATTAAACTATGTTAATAAAATCCCAATAATCAACTTATTTAACTGAAATATGCATGCAATTTCCTGGGTTGACTATGAATATTTATAGTTCGGCTGCTTTGAGATTTGAGTGAAAGCCTCGGAGTCTTCCCTTTGAGATCATTATTCCCTTGTAATTGGACAGAGAGATGGCATTCAAACCACAAACTTTCCACACTTAAATAAATAAAATAAAGAGATAGGTCGATACAGCAAATCTAAGGTGTCGGGCCAAAGCTTAGTTCCACTGCCTCCTGTGAACAACTTTTCTGGGTCAAAAGCTAAGGCAACGGCAAATTGTGCTTCATTATGGCTTAAAGATTCCAAATAATAGGGCTGATTCTTTTCCCATTGCATTAAGGCACCAAATCCAATCATATTTCAGGTATTTAAGCCACAGTGGGTTTGGCCTTAACTATCCCACTAGTACATAGATTTTTTTTAAAGCAAAATTTTGAATATGGAAATCTGGACCAAGGGTGGTTCATATTATATTAAGAGTGTTGAATTGAATGAGTCCCTAGGTTAAGTACCACTTGCTTTTGATATACCAAAACTGTGACCAAGATAAAACCAAGTTGGTAAACCTTTTTGCTTTCTCTCTCTCTTTTTATGATGTAAAATGAAACATACTTTTAAGTTTTATTGAAAGTCCGATTATTTGTTTAAATTTCGAAAGTTGGTCCACTATTTAGGAGGGATTTAATATTATTCTCACCTTTGACCAAAATATAGTTTAAGGAACCGTAGGTCATTCTAGAAACATGCAGAACAAGGAGAAGAAGAACCACCTTTCATGCCGGTTAGCCGATTCTACCTTTTACAACTAAATACATGTCTTTACTTCTTGAGTTCTTACTTATTTTCTTAGCTTTAAATCAACTCAACTTGAACCAACTTACCTATATTCAAATTTGTTTAGTTGTAAGTTTATTTATGTTAAATTTTGAAATTTTGTTGAGTTCGTTTATTTAAAAATTATTTGTATATCTATGTTCGTTCATTTAATGTTTGTGATTAGGAGTGTAAATGAACCGAGTTTTCGGTGAATTGTTCGTGAACCGTTCGTATAATGTTCGTTTATATTAGTTTATTAAGCTAAACAAATGAGTATGAACAAAAATTTCATGTTCATTTAATATTAAACTAATGAACAAAAACAGAGGTGTGTTCGGTTCGTTTATGTTCACAAACAATCTTGTTTAGAAGCTCGTTTATAAGTTCATTTAGAAGCTCGTTTATAAGTTCATTTAGAAACTTGTTTATAAGTTAATTGATAAGCTCGTTTATTTTTTTTTATATTTTGAATATTAGTGAAGGTACGTACTAAATTGAATATATGATGAAATTTGGAGTTTAAATTATGAATCCTAAGAAGTTTAAGCACTAGTTATGTAATTTTTGTTGTGGAATTCGGGTTAATTTCTACCAATAACAGATTCACCTTCGAAACTATTATCTAGGTGACTAGTGTGAAAACGATTGTACTAAAAATCACCCCAAGGTATATTCCCAGGAAAGAGGAGGGGTCACAATGGTCCCTCTTAAAACCCACTTTCCTTAGACAGAACTACCAAGACAAGTAATTTTAATAGGATAATAATTAACAACAACTATACCCGACAACAGCTATTAAATAGACATAAAAGAGCACCAAAATATTTCACTAATAGAGAAAATATTACAAAGAGAGAAAGAATACAAATAGCCTTTAATATAGAAGAAGGCTTATATTTGTGGGATGATTAACTAAGGAGGAGGATGACTTTATTTATAACAAAAGAATTTCCCCTCCTCCTTATACACAACCAATGTGGGACTTTGACAAAAACCAACAAATCTCCACCTTGGCAAATTCCACACACATCTCTAAAAAAACAATCTTTTAATTTGTAACAATATTGACCAAGTCTAAACAATGTTTAAACTTGACCGCAGTTACCACTTTGTCAACATATCAGCAGGATTCTCAGTGGTCGAATCTTCTGGATTATGACTCCACCTTCTTCTAGAATCTCTCGTACAAAGTGATATCGAACATCGATGTGCTTCGTCCTTGCATGGTAAACCTGGTTCTTTGCTAAATGAATAGCACTCTGACTGTCACAGTGCACTTTGATGTGCTTTTGTTCCATTCCCAATTCACCAAGCAACCCTTGAAGCCAAATTGCCTCATTCACAGCCTCTGTAACTGCCATATACTCTGCCTCTGTAGTAGACAAAGCCACTGTTGACTGTAAGGTGGACTTCCAACTTACCGGTGCCTTTGCAAATGTAAACACATAACCAGTAGTTGATCGACGCTTGTCCAAATCACCTGCATAGTTGAATCACAATACCCAACTACACACTGACCGTCTTGTTTGTCTGCTGAAAGACCAAACCAACATCTACGGTGTTCAGAATATACCGCAGAATCCATTTCACAGCTTGCCAATTGCTCCTTTCCAGGATCATGCATATACCTGCTAACAACCCCAACTACCTGTGAAATATCGGGTCTCGTACACACCACTGCATACATCAAGCTACCAACAGCACTTGCATACGGAACCTTTGACATGTATTCCCGTTCGTCATCATCCTTAGGTGACATTGATGCACCGAGCTTGAAATGAGGAGTAAGAGGTGTACTAACTGGTTTTGACATCTCATTTATGCCAAAACGTTTTAGTACCTTCCTCAGATATTCTTTCTGCGACAAAAAAAGCCTCCCCAATTTCTTATCCCTTGATATCTCCATGCCTAGAATCTTCTTCGCTTCACCAAGATCCTTCATCTCAAACTCCCTATTCAATTGAGTCTTTAGTTTCGCAATTTCTGTCTGACTCCTAGAAGCTATCAACATATCATCAACATAAAGAAGAAGATATATATAGGATCAGTATTCTAGCTCGCGTAAATACACACAATGATCATATTTGCTTCTTGTGTACTTCTGCCCTATCATAAACTTGTCAAATCGCTTGTACCACTGCCTTGGAGATTGCTTCAATCCGTACAACGATTTTTCTAATTTGCACACCATCTCTTTTTTTTCAGCAACTTTGAATCCATCTGGCTGAGTCATGTAGATTTCCTCATCCAAGTCTCCATGTAAAAATGCAGTTTTTAGATCCATCTGAACTAGTTCCAAATCCAACTGTGCTACCAAAGCCAACAAAATTCTGATGGAGGAATGTTTTACAACTGGAGAAAATACTTCATTATAATCAACTCCCTCCGTTTGAGCATAGCCTTTAGCCACCAATCTTGCTTTGTAGCGGATGTTATTCTTGTCAGGAAATTCATCTTTCTTTGCATATACCCACTTGAACCCAATTGTCTTCTTTCCCTTCGGAAGACTAGCTAGTTTCCACGTCTGATTCTTTTGAAGGGATTGCATTTCTTCATTCATGGCGATCCTCCACTTTTTATGTTCTGAACTTTGAACTGCTTCATTAAAAGTGGCAGGAACGTCATCAATTGCAATTGGTGATGCAAAAGAGACCATATCAGCATAACGAGCAGGTTGTCTAATGGTCCTCTTTCCCTTTCTGAGTGCAATTGATTCATGTTGCTGTGGAGGTTCTTGGGTCTGAACCTCTTCATCATCTTACTCTTCTTCTACCATAAGAGAGTTAACATCAGTTTCTTTACTGGTTGGGACAACCTTGCTTCCTTCAAACTCCACCTGTTTGGGAGTTCCATCTGTCTGGTCAAATTTTTCTGAAGTCACCTTTCTCAACATGGTAGATTCATCAATGGTAACATCCCTGCTGAAGATTATTTTCTTTATTTCTGGACACCAAAGACGATAGCCTTTCATACCAGAGGTGATCCCCATAAAGATCGCCTTCTTTGCTCTTAGATCCAGCTTTGACTCCTTAACATGGTAGTATGCAGTGGAACCAAACACATGTAAGGAATCATAATCTATAGCAGGTACTCCAAACCATTTCTCTAATGGTGTTTTACCACCAATAGCAGTCGATGGTAAGCGGTTGACAAGGTGACAAACATAGACCAAAGCCTCAGCCCAAAATTCTTTGCCTAACCCAGCATTAGACAACATACACCGAACCTTCTCCACTAATGTCTGGTTCATACACTCTGTTACCCCATTCTGTTGTGGTGTACCTCTGACAGTGAAGTGCCTGACAATACCTTCCTCTTCACAGACTTTCAGAAATGGATCATTTTTGTACTCTCCACCATTGTCTGTACGGAGACGTTTGATTTTTCGCCTGTTTGAGTCTCCATCATCTTTTTCCATTTAAGGAAAAATCCTAGCACCTCATTTTGTCTTCATTGGATACACCCAAACTCTCCAAGAAAAATCATCAACAAAGGTGACATAATAGTGTGTTCCTCCCAATGAAGTTGTCTTGGAAGGCCTCCATACATCTGAATGAACATAATCCAAAATACCTTTAGTATCATGGATTGCTGTTCCAAATTTCACCCTCGTCTTCTTCCCTTTGATGCAATGCTCACAAAAAGCTAATTTGCAAGTCCGAGCACCCTTCAATAATCTTTGATCTATGAGTAATTTCAAGGATTTTTCACCAACATGCCCCAAGCGCATATGCCATAACCTGGTTGTTTCTGACTCATGTTCATCAGTAGAAGCTGTCATTGTTGCTGTTCCAACAATTGTACTACCCAGAAAGTAATACACATTGTTTTTTTTCGGATTCCCTTCATTATCACCAGTACACCAGAGATAATCCTCATAATCCTATCTTTTGCCCTCACTTCTAAACCTTTTGACTCCAAGGTTCCCATAGAGATGAGATTTCTCATTAAATCTGGTACATAATGGACACCTGTTAAGGTTCTGATTGATCCATCCTGATTCCTCAAGCAAATTGAACCAATCCCAAGTGTGTCAAGAGGGGAATTATTTGCTGTGTAGATAATTCCACCTTTTAGTTCTTTAAAATCAAATAACCATTCTCTATTAGGGGTCATATGGTGGCTACAAGCTGAATCTAACAGCCATGAACTGGAACAGTTGGTTAATGGCGTAGCAGTGAATGCGAAATCTGAATCTGCATCATCATACTCGACCACATTTGATTCTAAGACAGCCTTCCCCCTTTCAGGTTTGCCTTTATTCTTTAGCATGGGACATTCTTTCTTCCAGTGCCCTTTTTCTCGACAAAAGACACATTCATCTTTGCTCAATCTGGACTTTGACTTCGATCTCCCTCTGCTTCCTTTATTCTGACTCTTTGAACGGCCTCTAACAACAAGAGCTTCTGCTTCGACACTTGTGTTTTCTTGTTTGTCTTTCTTTCTCAATTCATAACTATACAAGGCAACAATTACTTCACTGAGAGACACATCAACCTTCCCATGAAGTAGAGTAGTTTCAAGATACTCAAACTCATCAGGAAGTGATCCCATCAACATCAGAGCCAGATCTTCGTCTTCAAAAGTCACGTCCATATTCATCAGATCAGTCACCAGCTGATTAAAGCTAGTAATGTGATCATTCATAGTGGTACCTGGTACATAGTTGAAGCGGAACAATCTCTTTTTCATGTAGAGTTTGTTCTGACCGCTTTTATTCAACAATTTCTCCTCCAGTGTCTTCCACAATTTACTTGCAGAAGTTTCCTTAGAAAATGCATACTTCTGCTCTCTGGAAAGACACGATCGAATAGTACCACATGTCATTCTATTGATCCTCTTCCATTCTTTCTCCTCAACATCATCTGGTTTCTCTCCTTCAATAGCAATGTCTAGACCCTGCTGAAATAGGGCATCTAGAACCTCACTTTGCCACATGCTGAAATGACCGGTGCCATCAAAAATCTCCACTGCAAATCTAACATTTGTCACAACATTTCTTGCCAAAAATGAAGATAAAGAAGCTTCTGTCATTTCTGCTACAAATTCTATTTAATAGCTGCAATGCGGAATGTCAATTATCCCAAGGAAATTTTTTCTGATGTGGAAGATCAATCTAAGCCTCAACCACATAGCATACTAAAATAAACCAAGACCTCTGATACCAATTGTTGTGGAATTCGGGTTAATTTCTACCAATAACAGATTCACCTTCGAAACTATTATCTAGGTGACTAGTGTGAAAACGATTGCACTAAAAATCACCCCAAGGTATATTCCCAGGAAAGAGGAGGGGTCACAATGGTCCCTCTTAAAACCCACTTTCCTTAGACAGAACTACCAAGACAAGTAATTTTAATAGGACAATAATTAACAACAACTATACCCAACAATAGCTATTAAATAGACATAAAAGAAACACCAAAATATTTCACTAATAGAGGAAATATTACAAAGAGAGAAAGAATACAAATAACCTTTAATATAGAAGAAGACTTATATTTGTGGGATGATTAACTAAGGAGGATGACTTTATTTATAAAAAAGAATTTCCCTCCTCCTTATACACAACCAATGTGGGACTTTGCCAAAAACCAACAATTTTACCATTTTCCTATTATAATACAAAACAATATTTTTCTGTCTCTCTCTTTTCCCGTTTATTCTAAACGAACGCTAAACGAACATTATCGCGAACACGTTCATGAACATTAAATGAACACCTTCAAAAATAAATAAACGAACACGAACCGAACAAGAACACATTAAAAAATAAACAAACAAACACAATCTTATTCGTTCAAGCTCGATTCATTTACACCCTTATTTACGATCATATTTATTTAGTATTAATCAGCATGTTCCATTGTCCATGAACTAATTAATTTTAACCTTAGCTTCAATATTTCATTTATACTTTTGTAGGACTAATTTTGATTATTTTTAGTCTTGTAGCTATCATATAATAAAAATTACAAACATAAATACCTTCTGCAAATAGTATTTGTGTGTCCATACTTTCACTATTTTAATAATTAAGTAATAGGAGTATTATCACCTTCTAATCAAAAGCTCGAATTTTGCACTCTTTTCTTGTAATAAAAAAAATTATATTAGTTTGCTTTATCTGTTGTAACTTTTAATATTGCATTTTTTTATGTTTATATATAGTACTTTCAATTATTCATAGTCTTCAGAAATCTTTAAACAAAATAATAATAATAATAAATGTATTCAATACCATAATTTTTAAGAGACATCAATTAAATAAAAACTTAAAACTGAAAAAATTTTGTTCTTAAAAAAACATACACAATGAAATCAATTTTAACTTTTAAGAATAGAATATATAAACAATAAGCTCATAATTTGATTCTTAAGGAGATAAGGTGGTAGATTTTTTTTAAAATATATTAAAAATTTTAAGTTTAATGTGTTTTTATTAAGCTAAGGTAATTACAAAATATTAGTATCTATTCTAAATAGTATAATCATTTGACAATAAACATCCAATTACTCTGCAGTTGCTGGTACTCGAAAACCCACTACCTTTAGAAATAACAACGATTTTTTTAACCATTATAAAGATTATTACATAAAAACTTAGAAGATCATATTATAATGAGTTTTTACATTAACTAATTTAAATTAATTTAACAAAAAACTGATCAACCCATAAAATCTATAATATACAAAATTTTGTTTTTCTTCTCTTTATTCTTTTCCACCCAACAGAACTTTTGTTAGTTGGTAGATAGAGATGAAGAGTAATTGATTCCCAGAAGCACCAATGTTGGGATTTACTTTTGTTTCAATGTGATTAAATAAACGGTCGAAGATTAGTGCAGATCAAAGAGATGATACAATCAAATCAATATGCACCTACCCACCCACTCCTTCCCCTTGAGCTCCAATCAGCACGATTCATCTGAGTATATATAGTAAAAATAACAATATGGCAGCCATTGAAAGGAAGTTTCTTTTATAGCAACAGCTTGTCGGCTTGGATATTTGTAATTGGAAAATAGAGAACGAGATTCAAAGTTCAAACCCTCACCTGCTAACTGGGTCCCATCAAGTTTATATTTCCTGGGAATCCTATCTGTTCATCACTGATCAATATGAAGTTTATTAATACTATAAAAATGATGATAATCTAATGTATAATTAATTAACCTGTTGAGTTTCGGGTAATTTGTCAGTCTCTCTATGACAAAAGGTACGTTGGATGCTACCAACCTAATACAGATTAAAAAAAATGTACCTATTGTAAGAGATTTACTTTTACTGTTACCAACCTAACAGAGATTATATCATATTTATTGTGGTTTGAAAATACCATGAATTAATTTAAAATTAGAATGGGGGCAGCGTGGAGATGCTTTGTTTAATGGGTTAAATATTGGCTATGAGAGCAACATGAATAGGTATATATGATTTGTTTTGTGGTCTTTACCTTTAATTTATTCTATGTAGCTTTAGATGGAGATATGAAGATTACTTTTTTGGATTTAGAATTTTGCTTATCCCTTTAAAAAGTAGTCAATATTTTCCCTTTGGTTTTACAATTTGTTATTAATTTATATCATTTTTCAAGGTTCTTTTATTTACATTTATAGTTATATGTCGAAATTATGTACATAAATTTGATCAGAGTCAACTAAATAGGTAGAAGAAAATAGCTTGACGTGAATAAGTTGGACTCGTTAACCGATCTTCTGATTTGGGTGGATAATCGCAGTCGATGAGAGAATAATCAATGGTCGGTGTTTTTATTTAAAAGGAGATAGCTCATGAGGAAGAAGGAGATAAATTAAGGGGGGGGTCGAGGTGTAAATGGTTCTCGCCCCCCATTTCAATCTTGATTGGGGTTATTTATAGTGGCATTTAGTAAATGTGACAACTGTAGGGTCATTTTGACTATTTGTAAACTGAACAGGTTAGAGAAATTTGGTGGGTCAAGCTTTGAATTTTGTCTCAATTCAGTATCGGTATTGACCCCTGATTATCGATACTCCTAGACTGAGTATTGATACTCAGGTTCTAAGGAATTGATATTGTCCTGAGTATCAATACCAAAATCTACTTCGATCTTTTGAAAAATACCTTAGTATCAATACCCCTACTAGGAGTATCGATACTCTACCCTAATATTGATACTCCCATGAGTACCGATACCAAAAATGTATATTGGAATTTGTTAAGTGCACTCAGTATTGATACCATCCTACGAGTATCGAGAATGGACTAACAATATCGATATTCCATGAATGAGTATCGATATTCCATTCCCAAAACTCCCTTACTTTACACTGGCTGATGAACGATATTGATACTATTCTTCTATCACCGATACTCGTACCTAGAAATACACTGTTTTGGGCATGAAAAATGCTAACTTTCTACCCTAAAGGCCCTACTGAGGTTCCCAACTGTTATTAAATTCTTATGAGGATTAAAAGGGGTCATAATAAGTCTTTCAACATGCTAAAAACATCAAAAGATGCAAGCTACCATGGAAATGCTTCATAACTCATGCAACTTACCAAAACTTATATAACGATCTACATGTGGTACTAGAGTTGTAACACCCTAAACCAATACGACATACAGTCGACCGATTAGAATGCTACACGAAACCACCGAAGTGGCTAACCCAAAATTATCTTTTAATTTATCATTTAAACAATGATTTAAAAAACCATATATACATACAATAAATTTAAAATGGGGAACCCGAAAAGTACAAGTATATCAAAATATACAATCGACTTTTCAAAATAATGTTACGACTCAAATACACAAACAAGGTTTATGAATAATACATGCCCTCTGAAGAAATAACTCGAGAAGTACTCTGTTTGAATTGAAGGATACTTGGCTTTATATAACTTAAATCTATCAAAAACAAACTAAAACCCATAGATTCTCTTAAACATCCCAAAACCCATTTTTGGAAACTAAAGGTAAAACTTGAGAAATAGGGCTTGAATTGAAGCTCTTTGGTTGAAGATTATCACGCTTACCTTAACTAAATCCAACTAGACTTGAGATCCTTGAAATCAATACTTGAAGGGGAAGGGAGAATAGAAGAAATATGAGAAAGAAGAGTGTTTGGTGAGTTAAAAAGGGGGAGTGGTTCATGTAAACAATTATAAAATAAGGTTTTTCAGCTTTCAAATTAAAATATTGGTAAACTACTCTTTTAGTCTCTCCTCTCTTTTTATCTCATAATATTCTCATCACCCTCCATTAATTCCCTTGAGCCCAACTCAAGCCCACTACTGCCAAACTTAATCCAACTATTTTAATAGGTTCCTTTGGGCTCAACCCATATATCTCGGGGTAACCCAAACAACTAACTCGAGATTTGGGGCCTTACAACACATATGGCCCTATTACTATAGGGTATTGCTTTGTTGAGTATCTCGACTATTAAAAGTTGTAAAGTGGTCCTCCGACTATTAAAAGTTACAAAGTTGTCCTCCAACTATTTATATGTTCCAATCTCGTCATTTTTCGCTAAAAAAATCGATGACCGTCTCAGTTGGATATTAATATGTTGATCGTGATACGATAGTCATTTGAGATTATGAGATCATATTATATCATATACCAATCAGCAGGCTAACATTCAACTTAGATTGTTATCAAATTTTTAACGAAAATGACGGATTTGAAATATATGAATAGTCGGGTAACTATTTTGTAACTTTTAATAGTCGAGTGACTCAACAAAACAATACTCTATAATTGGAGGACCATTTTATAACTTTCAATAGTTTAGGGACTAAAAAATAGTGTCCCACTGTTGGAAACTATTTATGTTCTTTACTCCTTTTTTTTATTAAATAATGGAATAAGGGTTTTTGTTATAAAAAATATTATTATCAAATCATGGATTGTGGAAGGAGTAGCGGGAGTTATCATCATGGGCATAAAACATTTCATGATGACCAACACGTGTCCGGAAGGTACAGAATGGTTCACATATAGTTAAACCTACTTAAAGAATCTTAATATGAGGGATAAACAAACTTACATTCGATTTATGAAATCAAATCAAATCTTCATTTTCTAAAAAAGTCAATCATAATCTTGAATTGGTATTGATGAGCATTGAGAGTGTATAAAATATGTATATTTGTTTAAAATTAAATTTTAAAAGTGACTGATAATTTTTTAATTTAAAAAACATATTATAGAAACTTGTAATTAGAATTTTGATATTTATAAAAGCACTTGCATTGCTTTTATTCATTATTTCATTTTAAAAAAAACGAGTAATTGAGTATTCATTTTGCAACTTTTTTTTCTAATCGGTATTTTGTTTTTTCATTTATACAATTTCTAAAATCCTTAGTGATTTTAAAGTTTCAGAAAATACACTGCCTACAAAATAAAAATAGGCTTCAATAAGCCTACAGTATCGTCATGTGGGGCTGTTTTGCATAGGATGGAATTAGAGTTAAACAATTTAAGCACTGATTAGTTTGAGGGTTGAATTTTTACAATAATGCGGTGGACAAAAATAATTGCTCGAATAATGCATATGAGAGATTATTTGCTCGAATAGGGTAATTACTACAGTGTAGAACGGAGTCGAATTAGCCTTCCGGCGTCGCATCTCGCCCCCTCAAGGTCGCATCATGCGTATCCCCAAGGTCGCCCCAATCAGCATGAGACTCCCTGATGTGACTTTCTAGTCCCAAGGTCGTATGGATGACCATATGACTCCCCCGGAACGCTATGTGTCTCCCACTGCCAAGGTCGGTCGGTCGTATATGGCATTCAAATGATAAAAGCTTAAACTCGTACCCCTACCCCTATCCTATCCCATACCCTCCACTACCAAGGTCGGTACGTCGATCATAGATGTCATTCAAATGATAAAAGCTTAAACTCATACCTCTATCCCTATCCTATCTCATATCATATAATAGGAGTGTGCAAAAATACCCGACCCAGTTGACCGGTCAACCCGAACATAAAAAAGTGGTAATTTTCTAAAACAAAATTACCCGACATTTCCCGAGTCGGGCCCGAGTCCCAAAATTGAGTTTTTCCAGGTACCCGATTACCCGAGTATCCAGTTAGTTTATATATATATATATAATCCAATTACTAAACCATTAACATGATAATTTGTATAAATATTGATATTATTTGTAATTGGATTATAATTGGAATAAGTTTTGATAGTTTAGTAATAGGATTATGACTATCAAATATGATATTAATTTAATTGGATTAATTTGTAATTGGATTATAATTGGATTAAGTTTTGATAGTCTAGGTAATTAAAGTCTAGGTAATTAAATTATATATGTAACATCCCAAATTATGGGTTAGTGACTAAATTATAAAATTTTAAAATCTGGTGATTAAAGTAAAATAGTTGAATAGTTCAATGATTTATTTGGAAATATTTCCTGAAAGTTGTTAGTAATTATTAAAGGAATTAAAGGGTAAAATGGTCATTTGACATGAAAGATTTTATTTCCCTTATAAGATAAGGGAAACACGTGGAATCCATTTTGATTCCACATGATTCTTCTTCTTCTTCATACGAGAGAAAGGGAGCCAAGCTTGCAAAGGTAAGTTTTCTAATTAGTTGATTATTTGTTGATTTAAAGTTGGGGTTTTTAAGTGAATTTCTGGAAAATAGTTGATAAGTTGAATTTGAAACTAAATTTGACTTGTTATAGGTGTGAATAAGAAGTTATAAGTGTTAAATCAAAGTTTAGATAACATGGAAAATTGGGTATGATTCTAACTTTAAGAATTTGGATGAATATGGAGGATTATAAAGTGCTGGAATGATGGGAATTGGTTAAAGTTGTATAAGTGAGTTTAGTAGCATAATAAGAATTTTTTACATGGAAAATTTGGGTGAAGTGTTGATGATTTTCGGATAAAATAGCCTATTATGGGCAGGTGCATCGATACACTATGAATGAGTACCGATGCACTAAGACCAATTTTGAAGATGCATCGATACACTCCGGCATGCATCGATGCATGGGAATTTCGAAGCTATTTTGGGTACCGATGCACTCATAGTGCATCGATACACCCCTAAAGGAAAAAAATGGAATTTTGGTTCATTAAACTAGCTTAAGTTATTAACATCAAGTTATAAGGTTTAGGCTTCTGATAATCGTCTCAGAAATTATGTTTATGTAGATATTGTGCCTAAACGAGTTCCGGAATAATGAAGAATTAGGATTGAATCAAAGCAAGCAGGCTAAGGTGAGTGCATCTTATTTTATAGGATTATAAGGAATGGACTTGTGATAAGTCTATTTCCGATAGTTATAGTGTATGAAGTATTGATTATAAGGATATGAATGACATGAAATGTATGTATACTTGATTATATGAGCTGATATGTCTTGTATGTGTTATGTGCTTTATGTGAGTATAAAAAAAATATGTCATAGGATAATATCTATACATATATGGAAATGAAAATATATATTTATGAAGAGTCATAAGGGAACAAATAGAAGTCATGTGATCATGGAATATACAATTATGGGAATAGTATATCAATTAGGAAATTTATATATAAAATGATGATACGAACATATAAGATAAGTTATATGCTAGAGATCTATAGAGCTATATGAGAATACATGCTTACCTGATACATTTTAAGTGTCAAATAATATTGAAGTATATGAATATAGTATATGTGATATGCAATATGTGACAATAAAATATGAACTATAGGGAAGGATTATATGAGTTATGTGAAAAATATGATTCAAAGTATATGTGATATATATATGAGCATATGTGGACAAGATATGACATACGTACATGAATAAATGAGAATGATATAACCATATGAAATGATCTACGTGATTATATGTAATACGTAATTACATGTACTTGTGATACATGTTATATGATATGAGATAGATGTTTACACATACATGTGGTATGTGACAGAAGAAAAAAAATATGTGATCATAGAGCAATGATATGAATGTTATCAATAATAATGCCCATTATGTGATATGAGAGCTAGTGATATAGTTGGCATGCCAAGACTCGAGGGTTCTACGCGGTCCTTCGGGACAAATACATAGGTCCTTCGGGACAAATTTCATATGCCACTCAGTGAGACTTATACGACCTGTGGTGACATCATAAGTGCACAACCTCAATGTACTCGAATACCTTAAGTTCTCAGTAATGTACATGGGCTAATAAACAATAATATAAATATATTGTATATGATGTTATGAAAAATGGATTATAAGGTTATAGAATGCTATGTGTGTTACATGATGTACAGAAATAAGAATGTGAATTATAATATATGTGTAGGTGGATAATCGTTGCATTACAAAATATGTTGTTGTGTGGTTTAATTAAGAATGACTAAGAGATATAAATGATAATGGAATGAGGTAAGGATGATATATGCATGTATGCATTCTGTTATATGAAATGTTCTATGATTTTATTATATGTTGTATATGTCTCACTAAGTCAACGACTTAGCGTGTGATTGTTTCACACGTAGGTTTCAAGAAAATGAAGATTAAAAAAAGTTACGCAAGACATGTCAGTTTCTCCTTTCCAAAAATCATATCAGTAAAGAATTGATAGATTGTATTTTGTAATATTGATTGAGGTTGGCATGTAAATAAAGATTTGAATCCGACATATATTTTAATCGGTTTGGTAAAATCATATGATTGAGTTTTGTAATGTTTTAAACGTATTTATGTAAATGGTAACTTATAGTGATAAAAGTTTGAATTTTTATGAGTTTTATTCATGTTTTGCCGAAGTTACTGTAGCAGTAGCAGTGCATCGGTACACTGTAGTAGTGCATCGATACATAATTTATATTCGATGTTTTTTTGTATCGGTATACTGTAGCAGTGCATCGGTACAATGTAGCATTGTTCATGGTATTGTTCATTACTGTTCAAGGTATTGTTCATACCGTATAGTGCGGTTCATGAAAACATATTTTTTTCAAATTTGTTATAACGAAAATAATTCAACAATATATGATCGTATTTTATTAATATAAGTTCAAACATTTTTTTGTAAGAACATCGTTTTAAAAAGTCAATGTGACATCTCGGACTCGTATCTGGGTCGGGTACGGGTTGGGGGTGTTACAATATAAATGGGTTGTGATTATAATTTATTCATAATTGGATTATTTTTTATAGTTTAGTAATTGGATGTTAATGACTGTCATAAATCATATTTACCCTAGTTAGCTATGAATTTTTATGTTTTATTTATATTATGGATTAATAGATTTTGTATTTTGAACTTTTAAATTTTATGTTCAGATATTGGAGTATGTAATTCGAAGTTTTGAACATTTAAATTGTGTATATATTTTTTTAAATTAATAATTTGAAAATGAAAAAAAGTACCCACAACATCCGGGTCGGGACACGGGTCAACAAATCAACTACCCGAAGACCCGGGTACCAGACACTTTGGGAACACGAATTAGAACACCCCTACCCTATAATAGCAAGTTGAACATAAAAAAAATCTTTCAATTATATATGTAAGAATGAAATCAGGAGTGATCATCTAAAAGAAAAATATAGAGCAACAATTGGAGGAGAGTGCGATCGATAGAGGGAGCAATTGCAAAGAAGATTAATAAAGGGAGCATTTTAGAAAATTTGGTGTGTGTTTTTTTCTTTCGTTATTCTAATTTGTATGTATTATTTAGTAAATTGGTTTAAATTTGTGTTACTTTATCTCAAATTAGTCCAATAGTTTGTTAATTTTTTTTTGCAAAAAAAAAACGGTGAATTAAGTTTGAAGGAATTTTTTGAGGTTTTACTATTGATTATTCTGTTGACATTTTTATAAATATTTGTTAAATTTTCTATTTTGTTAT